>NC_143221.1:12439479-12742079 GCF_030267445.1 Bombyx mandarina
TAATTAATTTCGAGTACATTTGCACATTGTGCCAATTTTGTTTTTATAAAATTAAATTAAATAAATTTATTAAATTTGTGTTTCTAGCCCTTGAATTATAAAAACATTTTTTATTTCAATAACTAATCACAACTTTTTTATTTCAATAATTATATGGTATAAACAAAACAAATTTTTTTTACAATATATATATAATGAAGCTCGGGATGTCCATTTTCGATTTTCGAAAGAGCCTTTAAAAATTCATGCAGATAAATATTTGGTATACGTATCTTTCTTAAAATTAACAAAGTATCGATGTTAGAGTTGTCACTAAGTAACAAGATCCTAAACACCACATTAAAATTGCATAATAAAAACGAAATTACCGAATACTATCCTCTTATCATTATAGCATTGTAACGAGGCATTAATTTTATCGGCAATAAACAACTTATTACTTCACAATGACCGTATGAAATACTTTCAATAATTTTTTTGGCGACAAAATAAATAAGTAGATTACAAAGCAGGTCATAGCCGATGCATTGCGGTTTCTGGGACTCATTGACCCGTGAGAGATGAGGTCGACGTCTCAATTGTTTTGTATAAAGGCTATCCCCATCTCACAAAAGAACGCATTATGCTCGCCGGCAGAGATAGGCAAAATAATGTTACCAACACATAAGGGCTTAAAACTGAAAACTTACTAAAATTAACAATGAAAATTACATTTTTACGGTTTTGATTTTGATTATCGATTTTATCGAGCCAGCAGTTTAGTCCTTTAGGATGTTCACCGCGGAAGGCATCCGTGAACATATCCCAATTACCTATTTATTACCTTAGAAAAAAAAAATGTTTTCGGATGAACCTATCAGACCTAAAAATCATTTACTTTCTATAGGTACTTTTTTTGACGCTGGCTATACGTTTTCACTGCAGTTTTTAATTTCGTCTTTAACGCTACTGTTAGAAGATCGAAATTCATAAACATGGGTTTAAAGCAAATATGTGCGTTGAAGTAGTCTTTATGCAAATGAATATAAGAGTCACATATTTTTTTTACGGTTAAGAACTAGAAGCATTACATTACGCGACGTTTTCTATGAGTCAACCACAGCGGCATGTTGGGTTGAAAGGTTGGTTTCGAAAATTGGTGCCTGCCTGCGTTCCCTACCTAATCGTTGGTAGTCTAAGGGACTATTCCAACTCGGCCTGGTGGGTGAGCTCACGGGCTCAAGCTGACAGATTAGAAGTCTAATCTACGCGAGCAAGGGCATTCACGTTGTGAGTTTTATCGACTTATAAAAGCCAGTAACAGTATAGGTACGTAAGCTAGTTCAATCGTGTAGTCCAATAAAAAAAGCCTTAATTTAAGGACAACACAATGACGTACTGAGGAAAAGGTAGGCCTAAGAAAAAATTAATGGATTGCGTGAAAGACGATATGTGTATGAGGAGAGTGAGCGAATAAATAGTATCTATATATTAATACGTGAAGCATAAACTTTGTATCCCTTTTTAGGAAAACCGCGCGGACGGAGAAGTATAAAATTTCTCACACTTATAGAGAATATAGAGAAGGAGTGCACAATGCTATTTTTTTTTAAATAATGCATAAAAATACATTAAAACAATAAAGAAAACATTACACTCACTACAATGTATTTGACACACACACGCATGCAATATGCATACTATGTGTTTATTGTCAAACGTTTCTTATTGCTTTTGGTCTGTGGTCTAATTGAGAATAGATTAAATATTGTTTGTTTTTGTTAAATTTTTTTTTTTTTAAGAACGGACAGGTATAATAAGTTATATTATAAAAAAAAATTGTTAAAATTTGTCTAAAGTGTAGTCTTAGTGAAATTTGTGAAGAAGTAAAATAGTTTTTGACAATACAATCTTAACAGTGTTTATACAAACTTATAATTTCAATTAATTATAGTCGAATTTCTTCTACCGGGGGACCACTAGTATGATAGAAAAAAACATATTGCGCCGACCCCAGGTCTGTCAGACTGGGAGAAGGACAGGAGAATGATGTTTTTTTTTTTTCCTACCTAAGCTGGTAGCCTTGAGAGGCTATTCCAGCGTAACCCTAACTAGTAGGTGAGCTCACGGGGCTCAAACCTGATGACGTTCCTAACACGAACCCTAGCAAGAGCCGTGCTTTGCAGAATCTACCACCGGATCGGAAACGCGACCCACTGAGAAGATCCGGCGAGAAACTCAGTGGGCTGTAGACAATGACGTACTGAACTTGACTACATCAAGTGCCACAGTTACGAAATCGGACAAGTGCAAATAAAGTCGTTTAAATTCAACACTCGCGTAATTATGAAAGCTGTTATTGTGTATTTTATTGTACGTTCTTGAACCCACGCACGACACCAACTCACTCAAGGTGATAATGACGAAAAATGAGGACCGTATAACTGTCTCTCGAGTTATTCAGTACAGGTTTACATAGTGCTTAGATTTATTATTGAATTTTTAATAGATCATAAAATATTAAGTCTTTAACAAATCTTAGTAATGCTCTCTCTACCTTGCTTTTTAATACATACTGGCTGACCCGGCAGACTCCGTAGTTCCTCAATCGATAAATAAAAGACCTAAGCTTTTGTATAAAATAAACTTAAAATAAACAAAAGGAATCCGTCCGACGGGGGACACATCAAAGGGAAAACAAAATTGTTATACCTTTTAAACCTTCTCTGGACTTCCACGAATAATTCAAGACCAAAATTAGCCAAATCGGTCCAGCCGTACTCGAGTTTTAGCGAGACTAACGAACAGCAATTCATTTATATATATATATATATAGATAGATTATAAGAATTTAAATTTCAAAATTGAAAATCACTGCGCTAAAAACAGAATCGTTTTATTTATTTACTTTCGTGCTTATTTAAAAGCATACAGCTAGATAGTAAATGAAAAAATTCAAATTACTGCATATTTCTTTAAGAATTTTCTTCTAGCAAATCCGCGTAAGTGTTAGAATATAAATTAAACTGATGAGTGCGTAAAATATGTTTTTGAAGTTATACTTCTTTAGGCGCGTTATGAAAAATTGATGAGAGTGAAATTTTACGATGCGCGCGCACCGTGACACAAAATTAACAGAATGAAGTTGCCCACTAAATCGCTCATTACAATACGACCGAAGTAACTTGGCGAGTCTGAATATAGCCGCAGGTGAACTTTCCGAACCGTGCCGAGAATTACCGAATTTATACGATGTCAAGAAAAGGGATGTCCAATATGCGTGTTTGAGGATGTTGTTTAATCGTTTTTTTTTTCAAATTGATTAAAATTTAAATAAAAAAAAAGAAATAAATTTAATAAAAATAAAGTATAACTTCTTACGCGCGTACATAAGTACACGCACCCTTTTTTTCTGTTACTTAGACCAGTGGTCGACAACCCGCGACTCGCGAGCCGCAAGCGGCTACGGCTCGTCCGCGAAATGTTTAGGTCAGGCACGGAATATTACTTGTTATCTTACCTTGTAAGAGATAAGTAAACATTTTTATAAAAACAATATGTCTACAAAATTATAATTGCCTCTTTGGATAAATTTCAATTATGTGTTATTTATATTTGGCTCTTTTGTTTGACAAGGTTGCCGACCACTGGCTTAGACAAACGAACAAGCTTACAGCCAGTCTGTTCTGTCTGTCTGCGTCTTAGAAGTCATTAAGTACGACAATTTAGTACGAATTCATTATAAAAAATAGTATTCTTACTTGCCAGCAGATTTTTATAAACTACAGAGTCGCGGCTCGATGTGACTACTTACACCAAGCGTCTTATCGTTTAGGCTAAGACAACGAAATTCTAATTAAATATTTAATCAAACTACGGTCATATAAACATACCAATTACGATTTACCAATATACGACTTGTATAATTGTTCGGTATGCGACAACAGATCCGTGAAACGATATAACTTCGTCTCCAAATATGTGTGACAATTCAGCGACACCTGTTGTCTACATCTACCTACATACGTTATTGATTTAGTTACCATACACGTATTGATATTACGTCGTGTTTTGCGATAACACGACAATCACGTTCTACTACAACAAAAATGTTCCGAAATGTTATTTTCTTAAGGTTTGTCGTATATAAATTGTGATGACAGGAGTCAAAATTGGGCAGGATTATATTGCCTTTATTAGCGTCTATTTGAACCGAAATAGAAATTGTAGTTTTACTGGACGCACGGTTCGACATCATTGTGTGTGATTTCTATCGTAAATAAATCTTGCATTTTGTTTTGTAAAGCGGAAAAACAGTGGAACTTGTGGTAGGAAATTTGGTATTTTCGAATGATTCGAAGTCTTTCACAGACTGATTCACACATTACCTACATATATTGTTTAAAGAAATTCAAACTATGTAGAATTTGATTAAAAATTGACAACCAATTACGTTTTCCTTTTTTTTCGACCGCGCGGACTATATAGGTTTTGACGGTCCGTAGGTGTTAGGTGCGGACCGGGGGCACATGGATGTTCTTAGATGTCAGAACCCGCACAAAGTAGAGGGTTCCAGTGGTCAACACTACGATTAGACTTACGGCGCCACCCGAAGGACTCCCGAAAGACTAGTCGTCGAGGCGATCGCCGACGATCATGCCGACATGCCGAGCTCCGCGTTACGACGGCCCGTCAAGTTGCCTCGGCGGTACCGCTGGTGATACCCCACTGAGTCAGAACCAGCCTGCCAGGTCGGAACGCGATACATTTCTGACCGGGATACACTTCCACAGTACGTCCGACGACGATGAACCCAACAGTGACAAATTGTGGGTGCACTTGTTGTTAAAAAATCAAAACGATCAAGGGCATTTTGCTCGAATTTTGATTATTTTTTAATTAATGTTCAATCATGAAAACACGTATCGTATTTTACTAACCCCTAACCTCTCCACTATCAAATTGTTTTTTTTTTAAGAGGTGCCAACAACTTACTGCAAAAATGGCGGCAAATTCATATCGATATTATGCCCATAATTATGAGATAGCTTTTAAATATTGCTTCCTTAGTAAATATAATCATTGCGTACTCGTAAGTGTGTGCACATATCTGTTTTGTTTACTCTACAATTCATAGTCCCCTAGTAAAAACATATGAGAGATACAATGGTACACATAATGGCTAGGCCGTGTCCGCCCCATTGTTTACATGTAGCACACTTTCACATGCTCCATATACTGAGTATGAAAAGCACTAAATGATGTATATGAACGATGTACACCAAACTCATTATGTTACAGACAAATAATGCTTCTGTTTAATTTTGTTTTACTCGTAAATTCGCAATCATTGAGTTTTTTTTCCTACCTATGCTGAGTCTTGAGAGGCTATTTCAGCTTCTCCTTGACGTGTAGGTGAGCTCACGGGGCTCAAGCCGGGAGTGTTGCTAGCACTGGCCCTAGCAAGAGCAGTGTTTCGCAGAATCTACCACCGCATCGGAAACGCGATCCACTGAGAAGATCCGGCGAGAAACTCAGTGGATTGTGTCCACGGGTTAAGTCACTCGTCGAGCCCTTCGTCGCAAGCGACGGGTTCGACGAAGACAGTGACCGGAAATTGAGTATAATTCAACTATTTACCCAGTAATATATTACTTACCTATTTATTTAGATTTTGTTATTCCCTATGCTTTAATTCGTTCGGTGGGCAAATTAATGGAGAAATGAAAAAAATATCTTTGTTATTTTACAAAACAGTTGTTTATACTACATTTGTTTTATGTAACAATATGTAGCAAGAGTTAAAACAACAAATAGAACTGGTTTTATTAAACTCAAGGTTACTTCCTAGATTTACGATAGTTCCTCATTAAATAATAGTATTATGACATTTTAAACTGTCAAATATATATCGAATATTACTGTTTCGAATTGTTTATTAAAAGGCCTTCGCAGTGATCGCAACTTTTGATAGACGTTATATAGATGAAAGAAAGAGTCTAAAAGAAGTATTGGCAGAGCATCTCATAAGATAGCTATTACTCAGAAGAAACACTGGCATGTGACCTCGGCTTCTTTGAGCAACAACTATTCTAGTTCATCGTTTTTTTTATTGATGTAATTATTCATATAAGCTCGTGGCTTGTTACCAAATCCCATTGAAATCAAATCATGAATATCGCTACATACGTTGTCATACTCAGTCAAACATGTGGCTGAAGCCTCAATTGTATTGCATAACATTGTCCGACCCTTCAAAGCAGAATGCTGGTTGCTTCGCGACAGACATAAACATAATGCTTGCACACTTGTGTGGGTTCACAATACAGTGTAATCAATTAATGTCTGTTAGCGATCATGGTATTCTTCTATAGTATTCCGATAACGACCTGCTTATATTCCAAATCCCTCTTTCAACGCCCATAGGTTGTGATATTCCAAATCCACACTAATAAGACTAGCACTGATTTCAGTATATCAACTTCCCTCTCAAGCCACTTTCCACATGATTTCAATTTTTACAAAGTACTTTTACTAGGACAAGTTCTGAGTAGCTTGGAATGGTTACAATGATCTGATGTTTGAATGCAGTGAAGCAATCTTTCACACCGATAAACGTCGTCGAACTCGGCAAAGAGTTCGACGTGCAGCCTAACATAAACATCAGCCCGCTGAGTTTCTTACCGGATCTTCTCAGCGGGTCGCGATTCCGATGCGGTAATATATTCATTCGCGTAGCAGCTGCTCTTTAGTTGTTAGGTCTCCTTTGAAGGCGTTCGGATAGCTGTTAGTAAATCCCACCCCTCCTGGCTGAGCCCATGCTCGCTCACCTGTCCTGGTAAAACTGGAAAGACCTCCGGTCTACTAGTAATCCTTCATTCATAAAAAAGCAATCGTTCAAGCCTGCTTTCAGTCTCCAAAATATCTATAAGTTTTCGGGGCGTACCAATAGTGTGTCCCAAAATGAATTGAATTCCTATTGTACAGACGTCGGTACTATAAGTTAGTATTTTTCTTAATAAATGGATACTAAGTCAAAAATCGAAAAACATAATCTAATCGTCAACTAAAAGCTGTCAGTAATAATGGCCTCCATTTAGTTGGTCCCATCTTTAATATTACGTCTATGGGTATAACAGAATGTACTAATTCTCACTCGCGAATGACGTAGAAACACAATTTTAGAACAACATTAATATAACACTACTAATGACATAAAATCAGTTGTGCAAACATTTGGAATTCACTCGTATCCAAACATTTGGAATTCACTTCTATCTCACTTGTCCCACTTTATTTTATGCTTCGCGTGAGCAGGACAATAATAAGAAAATCTAATGTACTGACTCTACTTGGGGCGGTCCGATCTTTATATTCGAATTTTAACAATGATATGTAGTTACATCGTAACATTCAGTTTTAAATGTCGATCGGCCTCACTAATAACCAGCCAACTACATAATAAAAAAAGTATATATTCAAATATATTTTTTTTTTTCAAGTACTGTATACCTGTGTACTCAAAGCTCGAAGAACGAGCGTGACGGGGCCAATAACTTATGCAAGCTTATTGAGCTCACGAACGCGTGAAAGTGAAAGCTCGACAAGCTCCACTCGTTCAACGCTTAATTTGTATTGACAAAACGATTAATAATCAATAATTATTGTGTAATATCTCATCAACATTATGCCATTGTCGCTAGTAATAATGTATTAGACAGTACGATGGAAATTTACTATATCGATTTTTTCTTTTCATATTAAAAATACAGATGTATTGAACTCTACGGCTCGCAACAGGGAAATTATAGCGACGTTCTTCATTTGTTAAAATAATAAAATAAAAAAAGATTAAGTCATTGTTTTGTTAACGCCAAAAGGTCAACGCCCCACCAAAGACCTACAGACCTACATTGATTGTAATAATAAAAAAAACGTAAATTTTGATAGGTTATCTCGTAACATATATTTAAGTAACCGATAAGTATTTAACTGATATTAAACAATATCTATAACATAGTGCCTTTGATATTATTATGATAAGAATTGAAAAGGATAGGAAAACTTTAAATTAATAGAAATACAAAATTATTTTTGAGCCTTCTAACTGCCTGATGTTGTTTGCCAGTTCCAAGTCGTGCTTGGAAATATAATAGGTACTTTCTTCAAGTTATCATTGTTTCAGTCACTTGAGTCGTCTGTAAGCACGAAAACTTTAAAGCATCCGAAGCTTCTGAAATAATATAAGGACAATAAAAAACGCGAGATGAAACCCTAAAATTTAAAATTACCTTTAAATACATATCAAGATGTGAAAGGCTATTTGGTTTAAGCGACATTCATCTTTGTAATTAAAAGTCCGTTTTACTTAGTATCAGCGTCAACAAATTCGACGTCTTTAATTGAACTTTAATTAAGTTTAATCGAAAAGTCCACTGAAAAAATCTCAGTAAATGACCACCATTTTATTTAGATTATATTTCAACCCATCTCATTTCATTTAATTTCATAACAGTTGATTAATGTCTCAAATTGGTCATCTTCATTTCATTTCATGTCATTTCACTGCATATTATCATTTTTCATAAAAATAAGAGTATACACTAAAATAGGACATGACCTAAGGGTCTTAGTTACCAGGTCATAAAATCCCTTAAAAAAAAGTACCTGTTCGAAAATTTGTAATTTCATCATTTTGGAATTAATCGTTTAGAAACTTATAGACGAATTATATACACATCCAGATAATAATCCAAATAATTTACCAACGGAAAGCTTCGAAATTTTCAATAACAATACGGGCCCTATACCAGATACTGGCTACAATGACCAACTAGATCAAGTTGATCGGGAATAAAACAATTGAATACTGTTTCAATTATTTTCAATAGTTGAATTGTAAAAAACATTGTGTGCTTAACCAACGTTAACAATTCTCGAAACCTAATTAGCATACACACGCAATACTGAATTACGCAAAAACACACAAGACTACACTTTTTTGGGTAATTTAAGACGTTACATTACACGCGATTAGAGTAAATTAAATGAAGCCAGTGGATCCGTAATGAATACAATGAATACATTACCGCGTTCTTCTCATTTCTCAACAAATTTTGTCTAATACTTCCGGCGAGGAGGCCTCTGAATAATCACCAGGAGGACCACTCTTGGCAGAGATCGTCGTCACATAAATCAGGGAGTGTGATTTTTTTTACCCCACTACTGCGGAAGTATGGTAATAATTTACGAATGCACCTATATCTAATTAATAAAAACACTTGAATGCTAGTACTTATTGTAGGAAGGTGCAAACAAAAAAAAGTTTAATTTAGAAGTCACCATCGGGTACACTTACAACTAACTACATTTTATGTTTAAACTATATTAGAAATATATTATAACTAGCGACCCGCCCTCGCTTCGCTTCGGAAACATCAAAACACACATGAAACCAAAAAATAAAAATAAAAAAAAATTAAAAAAAGTAGCCTATGTTCATCAGGGACAATGTCGGCTTCTAATGGAAAAATAATTTTTCAAATCGGTCCAGTAGTTTCGGAGCCTATTCGAAACAAACAAACAAACAAATCTTTCCTCTTTATAATATTAGTATAGATATATTTTAAGCGCTGTTATTTTACGGGTTCTCACCAAGATTTTCATAAGTCATGAGTTTTCATGTCGAGTAAAAGTAAAAAGCGTGATTAAACCTCGTTAAATAATAATAATGAATTTATAATTATATATAATAGAGAAAGCTTAAAACAACGTAGTACTTGTTTGTTACTCAATTTGTTATTATTATTCGCTTTTTATTATTATTATTTTTTATAACAATACGTCTCCATATATACCAAACCTTCGCCAAGCGGACGCTGTCATTAAGTCACCCTATATTATTTAGATATGGATTACCATTTATCAACTTAACTTCCTCTATTGCTGCTTCTATCTATTATTCCTTATTGGGATGAAACTGTGACACATAATTCTTATATTTTTTTTATTATAGATGCATGTTCGAGCTTCCGGCTCAAGGTAGAGTGTTTACCAGACTCCAAAAGACATAACAGTGCTAACGCCGACACCCACCTTGAGACGTGAGTCTGAAGTATCACTCGTATTGTTTTAACGGCTGTTCAAACTGGAACGCGTGATAGCTTCGTGGCAGACAGCATTTTGGTACCTATCGGTGGTAAATAATTGATTCTTATTACATGATTTTATTATTCCCTCATCGTGGA
This sequence comes from Bombyx mandarina, assembly GCF_030267445.1. Classification (NCBI taxonomy): domain Eukaryota; kingdom Metazoa; phylum Arthropoda; class Insecta; order Lepidoptera; family Bombycidae; genus Bombyx; species Bombyx mandarina. The sequence continues at coordinate 12,449,706 of NC_143221.1, forward strand.
CTACGCGTTCGCAAACACGTGTTAAGTACGTATTTCGTTAGGTAAAACCAGTCAAGGTGAAGCCTGAATAGGCCCTCGATGCTGCCGGCAGATAAAATACACTGGGTGTCTTCTCATCTTGGTCACGACGACTTAAATATTAAGATGAATGGTGACATTCGCGTTATTAGATCTACTGACCACTTAACGCGCAATAAAAGTAACATTACTACGACATTCTCTTAATATTTTTAATTTCGTGCTAGCTAGCATTAGATTAAGCAGCTTGTTGTCCTTGATATAAACTAACTGCTAATTTCAATATGGGTATGTCCATAATAATATGATATTAAACAAATCTGGGGTGCTTTTTTTTATAATTGAAAGATTACTAGTTGCCCGGAGGCCTTTCTAGCTTCACCAGCGCAGGTGGGCGAGCAAGGGCTCAGCCAGGAGGGTTGGAATTTGCTAACAGTTACCCAAGAGCCTCCAAAAGAGTCCTAATAACTCAAAAGCAGCTGCTTCGCGAATGAATCTACTGCCGGAAGTCGTGCGTCTCAAAGACGAGCTTAGTAAGCACGCTATCGCTGGTTACAAAATATATATCGACACTTGAAAGGCAAACATAACTAAGCGACAATGCGTGAACTTTACAGTAGACTAATTTAAAGTTGAAATACCTGAAAAAAATTATATTTTAACGAATCTAGCTGTAGGATTGAAATGATTTTAATAGACCTAGAAATATATATTTTTGCGCATCGAATATGGTTATTGCCTATCATTTATGTACAATGCAGTTATTGTCGCTTAGTAACGTTTGCCTTTCAAGCGTCGATATAATAGTAAAAAAATATTTAAATACGATAGTTGAGATAAAGCGTTGCGGTACAAACAAAAACATTTCCAGCGCGTACATAAAATTACGTAATCATTTTTATTACGGCATGATTCTTATCTCGCTTTATCGTATAGTCGAATGCCCGAAATGACTTTCTCCCGTTCTTAACTATCATAAAACTTTTCGACAAAATCATTACATATTCGAAATCTAATTTCATTTTCTGTGAACCGCGCTGAGACCTACCTTATTAACTTCAAATCGAATCCTTGGTCTAACTCCTAATAAACTATTGCCACGTACAATATCGAATCGAAAATGGTGATTCAATTCTTTAGAAAAGTAGTTCTATCGTTGTAAGGAACGTAATTCAAAGACCATTCGACTCGTCGACTCCCACGCAGTCGTCTAGAATGAGGAAATGACATATTGACTTTTAGAAGATCGTTCCTTTTCAAGTGTCTGTAGGTACAACGCGACAGTTTTTTTATGTGAATATATCAACATACTTTGAAAATATCTTGATCTTGTATTGAAAATTTAAGTAGACCAATTATTCCGGTCGAAATTTTCCTCTCTCGCACACGTCACTGGTGTCATTTGCACGGATTTCAAGAGTTTTTGCAATTTTATAGGAGAGCCATTTAAAGTTTCAAATTTGGAAAAAATATTATAACAAAAAACTTCTTCAGCTATTTGAATGGAGTAAACTTAATTGAAGTTCAATTAAAAACATCGAATTATTGATACTAATCACTACATAGTATAAAACAAAGTCGCTTTCTCTGTCCCTATATCTGTCTGTCCCTATGTATGCTTAAATCTTTAAAACTACGCAACGGATTTTGATGCGGTTTTTTTTATAGATACGAGTGATTGAAGAGGAAGGTTTATATGTATAATAACATCCATTAAATAGTGGAGAAATCAATAATAAATTACAGTTTCCGAAGCTAAGCGAGGGCGGGTCGCTAGTCTATATCTATACTAATATTATAAAGAGGAAAGATTTGTTTGTTTGTTTGTTTCGAATAGGCTCCGAAACTACTGGACCGATTTGAAAAATTATTTTTCCATTAGAAGCCGACATTGTCCCTGATGAACATAGGCTACTTTTTTTTTTTTTTTTTTATTTTTTTTTTTTGGTTTCATGTGTGTTTTGATGTTTCCGAAGCGAAGCGAGGGCGGGTCGCTAGTTATAATATATTTCTAATATAGTTTAAACATAAAATGTAGTTAGTTGTAAGTGTACCCGATGGTGACTTCTAAATTAAACTTTTTTTTGTTTGCACCTTCCTACAATAAGTACTAGCATTCAAGTGTTTTTATTAATTAGATATAGGTGCATTCGTAAATTATTACCATACTTCCGCAGTAGTGGGGTAAAAAAATCACACTCCCTGATTTATGTGACGACGATCTCTGCCAAGAGTGGTCCTCCTGGTGATTATTCAGAGGCCTCCTCGCCGGAAGTATTAGACAAAATTTGTTGAGAAATGAGAAGAACGCGGTAATGTATTCATTGTATTCATTACGGATCCACTGGCTTCATTTAATTTACTCTAATCGCGTGTAATGTAACGTCTTAAATTACCCAAAAAAGTGTAGTCTTGTGTGTTTTTGCGTAATTCAGTATTGCGTTTTTTTTTTTTTTTTTTTTATTTTTTTTGTTTCATGTGTGTTTTAATGTTTCCGAAGCGAAGCGAGGGCGGGTCGCTAGTATCTAATAAAACGGACTTTTAACTACAAAGACAAATGTCGCGTATTAAGCGAAATGACGCTTAACCCGAATAGTCTTTCGCTCCTCGATTTGATCAGCGAAAGCCGTCAGAATCGATAACGCTATTATAAAACATATCGTTCTTAGCATGTGCGTGATAATGGAACCATAACTACATATTTGGGTCTTACGATACGATTGCATCACGACCGTCCACCACGTTCCAATTACGTACGATGACTTCTCGTGTGATTTCTCGCACGCCATTACAGTCGGTCGGTCGAGAATAAATTCTTACAATCACTTCCGTTCAATTTAACGTTGGCTTCCTTCGAATTATAAATTGCGGTGTTGCTAGTTTCTAAAGAGTCCGAACGAACGAATCGTTTGCCTAGTCAACGCTTTGAATGCGTCGATCGTTTAAATATTACTAGCTGACCCGGCAAACGTTGTTTTGCCTTAAATAAGATTTCTAGGGAGTTTCTAGTGTAGAAAAAAAAACTTATTGTAAGTGTGTAAATGAGTGAAAGAGGCATGTAGCGCTGTGAACGACGAGGGAAAATAAAAATAACAAAACCTCATTCAACCACTATAAAGCACACCACCATGAATTATAACAAAAAAAAACTGTCCAAAAATAAAACAATAATGTTAGAGGTGGATAACCCTTATCACTTAGGGGTATGAAAAATAGATAGTAGCCGATTCTCAGACCTACTGAACATGCATATAAAATTTCATAAAAATCGGTCGAACCGTTTCAGAGGTGTATGGTAACTAACATTGTGACACGAGAATTTAATATATATGACTAGCTGACCCGGCAGACTTCGTAGTGCCCCAATCGATAAATAAAAGACACATCAAGGGGACACATCAAAGGAAAAACAAAATTGTTTGTTTTTATACAATTCCGAGCTTTTTTATGTTTTCTCACCTTTTAAACCTTATCTGGACTTCACAAATAATTCAAGACCAAAATTAGTCAAATCGGTCCAGCCATTCTCGAGTTTTAGCGAGACTAACGAACAGCAATTCATTTTTATATATATAGATATATAGATTATATCAACTTATTTTCCTCGGCGTCACTCGGATGCAGTCGGATGTCGGTCGGCTCTAATCGGGCGCCGCTGGGCGTCAGCCAAGTCATTCCCGTCGTTCCATCCAGTTTTAAATTTGGAACGATTTTTTTTTTTCTTAGCCCGTAGTAGATACGTCTCACGAGGTGAACAATCTCTGTACGATTCGAACACATGTCTTAAGCGAACGCGTGTCCAAATAACTATGTTCGTTCGGTAGGTAATTTGTTCGTAAAAATAGCAATGATCCCAATACATCCCGAGCCCGATTGTAGAGAGATCGAGGCCGAAATGTTTATACGTCCATACTGCACTAAGCTGCGTGACACAAATACCTAGTATTCGTATCCTGCTTTAAACTGTTTGTGATTCTACGCGCGCGCGACATAACAGTAACAGAAAAACGTGAAATTTCGTGCAGCCCGTCGCGTCGCCATGAAGCGTTAACGAAATCTTAGTTTTTTAAATACGAGGTCACAAATTTCAAGGTCAAAGTTTAAGTGCGATTCAAATAACGATCGAGTCCAGTGAGGTATTTCATAAGGATCGTATTGCTTTCATAATAATAATATGTTTCGCCCCTAAGACGTTCGAAAATTGTGTAGGTTAAATTTTATCGACTACTCGGGGAAAAGTAACCTCAAAATAACTAGCGTTTAACGTCGGGATCATTATTAATTGCAATGAAATTAACAAATTCCTTTGAATACAATCACGTTACGTTTGCATATTCATAGCGAAGAATGAATAAAGGTGATCTTACATTATTAATTATTTAATTGCGTAGAACACACACACACACACACACACCCTTACGTCATATCATTAGCAATGAATTTAGCTGTAATTAAACATTTATTTTCGAAGTCCGAAAACAAGACAACCGCAAATGGTAGCTGACCCCAATTCAAAGATTATAAAAAACGTTATAAAATGAATTACAAAATGTTTTAATAAACCGCAATTGGTGAAGTCATTTTAACTTTCTGAGATTTTCATTGATGTAATGTTTGTTTTATTCAAGGCCCGTGAATTGAATATTCATTGTAAATTATTGTTTTCCTAACGAAACAGATCGCTTCTTTGTTTTTTAAAACAAAAAGGATAATGAACATTGAAATCGAGACTGGTCTTTCAGAGATAACACAGTGGGCGTATTCACACGAATAGATTTTACGAAAAAAAAATTAAAACTAATTGTCACATTATAGAATCCAGCGGAAAGTTACAGAAGACTAACTTAAAATTTAATGTGAAATTATATTAGTTGAACGTATTCCAATTTTAAACGAAATGCGTATTTTTATTTTTTTTATAGCTTAGATGGGTGGACGAGCTCACAGCCCACCCGGTGTTAAGTGGTTACTGGAGTCCATAGAAATCTACAAAATACTGGTGGTAGGACCTCTTGGGAGTCCGCACAGGTAGGTACCACCACCCCGCCTATTGCCGCCGTGAAGCAGTAATTTAGCCTTTCGGTTCGAAGGGTGGGGTAGCCGTTGTAACTATACTGAGACCTTAGAACTTATATCTCAAGGTGGGTGGCGCATTTACGTTGTAGATGTCTATGGGCTCCAGTAACCACTTAACACCAGGTGGGCTGTGACCTCGTCCATCCATCTAAGCAATAAAAAAATTAAAAAAAAAAATGCGCCACCCACCTTGAGATATAAGTTCTAAGGTCTGAAGTATAGTTACAACGGCTGCCCCACCCTTCAAACCGAAACGCATTACTGCTTCACGGCAAAAATAGGCAGGGCGGTGGTACCTACCCGTGCGGACTGACAAGAGGTCCTACCACCAGTAAAAACGTAATTCTATTGCCTTTATTTATTGCTTTTGTATGTAGTTAAATCAGCGTACGGCTCACTTGTGAGTGAATTCCATTGCTCATTGGCGTTAGCAAAGTTAGGCTAGTTAGCAAAGCACAGTCAATTCGCTGCCTTCAAAAGCAAAAGAGTGGACAGCTCATAGGACAAGAGTCACGTCGCTGTCTACAACTGAGGCTTAGCTTTCTATCTCATACTAGTGGTCCCCGGTAGTCGAAATTCGACTATAACTAGTTGAAATCATAACTTTGTTAACTATTATGATTCTATTGTCAAAGACTATTATTATACGTCTTTAATCACAGATTTCGCCACTAAACTATAGACAAATATTAAACAAAGACAAAACGATATTTAATCTATTCTCAATTTGACCACAGCCTATAACTGACAGACTGCAATTAAATAAGAAAAAAAATTGACAATTAACAAATAGTATGCATGCGTGTGTGTGTCAAATAAATGATTGTATGTGTAGTGTTTTTATAAATTGATCTCTATATTTTCTATAAGTGTGGGAAATTTCATTGTTCTCCGTCCGCGCAATTTTCGTAAAAAGGGGTACAAAGTTTTTATTTCACGCATTAATATATAGATGACTAGCAAAAACCCAAGACAATAGGTTTAAAACGTGCTTATAGCGATGCAATAGGTACTCGAATGTTCAGATTGGCAGTATGACAAAAATTCTATGTATACTCTATAATACATTGTACAATATACTGTGAAGTGGTGCAATGCGTCCTGAATGATTGAACGCAACGACAGGTTACAGCGTGTTGGTTCAACGGACCTAAGTTTGTTATATCTCTTGATTTATATCAGCATTCCGCCCCGTATTCAATCAATACATTCATTGAACAAACACAGCGTGTTGTTAAAACTTCCCAAAGACCATGTCACAATGAAATAGACAAAATGATTTTGCCTATCTCACGTGCCGACAACGAACTCTTTTAGCATTATGCAAATTTAAACATTTTTCGGTTTGCAATGAGACTTAATCAACTGTATCGAACACAATGTTGATCCGTCATCGTTCGAGCCAAACAAAAATAAATGTGTTTAATTAATGAAAACAATTGGTATCTGCTCCAGGATCGATTTGTGGTCTAGTCTTTTTACGAAGTTTGAACTACAAGGTCACAAATCCTAGTTTTCAATCAAAATTTTTCGTTTTTAAACGTCTTTAAAGAACTTAAATTTTCAATTATGTGAAGACCGGAGAAACAATTTTACAATTAACTCAATTCATTACAAGAGGTTTCCGTGAAAAAACCGTGGCTGATGTCACCGTATTATTGAATCACAAAATATTTCAGGCGTCTAAAATATACAAGTCTACTATAAATTTACAGCTCCGCGGCGCGGCTCGACTCAAACACTCGTCTTTGTGTGCGTCTTCTGTGACGCGGGCACAAGCGACCTATCGAATGGCGAATACAATTATTTATTTTACATTGTATTTGAACTGCGAACCCACGGTTAGTACAAGTATTTCCATGTGTACACATAAATGTTTATTCTCCAGCAAGCTATCTCACAAACGTACCTGTGCTCTATTGATGACATCGTGCGGTCCCCGCCATGTCGTTGCTGCTGGAGATTTCCTCTTGGCGAGCTCTAGAGTAGCCTCGCTGGGGCATTTCTCGAACATGAGCACGCGTTCAGCGACAGATCCTCTCGTGAGGAACGGTCGCACGGGCGTCGTACCCGCAGCGGAGACCGGCTCACCGGCGCCGGCGCTGGAGGCCCTGCGAGCGCGAGCTTCGAACTTGGATCGAGCTTCGGTCACGTGAGAACCAAGCGAGGCACGTCTCTCTCCTCCAGCCCCTGCAGCCGGCTTCCTCGCACCGGTTTCCAGTTTATCCTGATAGCGGCTCTTTGCGTAATCAACGAGAGAGACCGGCGGAACCACGTCTGGTCTCTCTGCGGGACGTTCTGCAACAACTCCCCCTGTACGAAGAGCTCTCAACAATCTTTCCTCCTCGCGCGCTACTTCTAATCTCATGGCAGCGGCATCAGCGCGCCTACCTCCAACTAAAGTCGTTCCTGTTCCATTGCGTTCAGGCACTAAATCTGGAGGCAAAGTGATATCCATAATTTCGCCATCAGGTTCGGATCTTTGCTCTTGTCTCAGTTCCCTCCTCGCCCTCTCACGAGTAGGATCCGGGCGATGATCCCGTCTGAGTTCTGGTCTTTGCTTCAGGTCTGGCTTAGGTTCTGGTTTGGGTTTGGTCCGTAGGTTGTCGGTCAGCTTGATGCCGGATGTAGGTCTGCAAGAGAGGATCTCAGAAGGCGCCAAGCCGCGTGCTTTCCACGTCTGATAGATAGCCTCGGCATGGTCGGATATCTGCCTGGCTATGGCCGCGATATCCTCCTCGCCGGTGTCTATCTCGCGACGAGCCGTCGCCGCCATGGCCGAGCTAAACTCAGACAGACTCAGCGAAGGCGCGCGCACTGCACTCCCGACTTCAGGGACCGGTCGGGCCCTCCATTTAAACTCACAGCACTCACAAAACAACGCTCAAAACATATTATTTTTATTTTAAAACACACATTTACATTCAAGCCCAGTGATGGGTTGCGACGGAACAGCTGTAGAGGCTTTACTGAGAGCACGCGTGGGACAATAAACAATGGTGAGGAACGTGGTTAAGGACGCGACGGTGAGGGAGTACAACACACGGAGGCTCCTCGCGCGGACTGCGGCGCGCCGCGAGAGAACTCACTGCCGGCGCTACCCGCGTTCCCCCTCCCGGCTCCGACATACTACTACATACAACATACTATCTCTATCAACGACAATAATTAATTCAATGTTACATTTCAAGAAACTCAACTATTTCAGACCATTTCTATTCGTAGAGAATAAAGTTCATACAATATCCAGGTAACTTCTAGCTGTCGCGGTATTTTGTGTTCAGGGTCATTCATTAATAAGAACTGAAATCGTGTTTTTTTTAATTTAGCAAAAATTTACAAATTGTACCTACCTACTATTTTTTGTTTTGGGATCGGCACGGGCTAGGCCGAATGCATACTGGACGGTGGATTGCAAGCCGGTGACAAGGACAGACAATACTGTCACAGAGTAAATGTTCAACAAAAACGTAGATTGTGGCAGCGAAACCATAAAGTTAGAAATGTTCGTTCGTTTTAAATAAAAAACAATTTTCAAGAAATTAATTATCCAATATTTAATATATTTTCAAAAGAGCATTGAATGTTGCAACATTAATAAAACAAACCAATTATAATTTACATGTACTCAGCGTAATTCAATTAATTGTTTAGCTTCTAGCCAAGGCTAACACTACATAATTACCCTTTACCATAACAATATGATTAAATAACAACTACCAGTTTGAAATGTATTTAATAGACATTTGTTTAATAAAATTTAAAAACATATAAATATACGTTAAGAATGAACTTACATTAACTAAACTTAACAATGTGACCCTAGTGTGATAATCTTCCAAGAAATATATATTTCAAAATCAAAACCACAGCTTATCTCCTCTTAGACCAGGGCTGAAGCCTTTAAAAATGGTAAAAAGTGAAAAAAAATTATAGTAGGATGAAACCCGTTAAGAAAGGACGAGAATATAACAAAAATGAAAGGAAAATAATTTACGGGCGATCTGAGGTCGGGAAGTGGGAGGTGGTAAGTTTTTAAGGGTAAAAAACGGTTTATCTCGATTTTCGGCAAAACTACAAGTCCTATGGAAAAAAATTAAATGACAAACAACAATTATAGTAGTATATTTCGATTTGTATTTTTTTGTTTATCAATATAACATAGAATCTTACGTTTTTCAAGTAATTAAAGTGTAAATGTTACTAAATAGCTTGGCTTTGCCCCTGGTGTCACTGACGATCATAAGCTATGCCGAGCACTTACGACCAGGTGGGTTGTATGCTCATCTGCTCATCGTCATTTTAGATCTATACAATCAAGTGTACTGTCTGTTTAAGTCGCCACTGTGTGAACGTCGGCGACGCGACGCGCACGCGCGTCCGCCACGCAAATAGAACGCACGTATATTTAGCCTCCCCTGCCTTTTAGTTCCTATTCTATGAAGCAACGCGTCCTGAACGATCAGCCAACATCTTCAGATCTGTTAACGAATGTACGACCACTATCGTATCGTCGACGAAGCATCTCAGTAATATTATTTGCGGCGACTTTATAATGAAGACTAGCGGCCCGCTCCGGCTCCGCTCAGGTCAACAAAAATTTCTTTGTTTTATTTTTTTAAATAAAAGAACACTTATTGCGGCATAACTATAATAGTTAAAAATATGCTGTCGCGACACTTTTTGTAAATAATTATGTCTTCTACAAAATCGTAGTACATTATTTTATTCTATCATCAATAGTTTTCGCAGGGCACGCGATGTAAAGAATATAGGTATTTTTTTTAAATTATAGAGCTTACATTATAAAAGTTTTAGTGAGGATTAGTAAGGATTTTTCAAAAAAGATTATAGCCTATGTCGCTCGGGAAGAATGTAGCTTCCAAACAGTGAAAGAATTTTTCAAATCGGTTCAGTAGTTTCAGAGCCTATTCAATATAAATATAGATAAATAACTCATGAATATTAAAGTTATGAGGGCGCCATTAGGGTTTTTTGCCGAATTAATATTTGTAGGTACATAATACTGATTAACACATAACTATATAATGATATCAAATTCTCCAGACAATGAAAAACTTAACTGCCTTTTCTGTAATATAAATACGAATATATCGATAATAAAAAATTAAAACTATAATAAATTCATGGTGGCTCACTAATGACTTTTATTGGTGGTAGGGCGTCTTTTGAGTCCGCACGGGTAGGTACCACCACCCTGCATATTTCTGCCGCGAAGCAGTAATGCGTTTCGGTTCGAAGGGTGGGGCCGCCGTTGTACTGTAAAAATTGAGACCTTAGAACAACTCATGTCTCAAGGTAGGTGGCGTCATTTAAGTTGTGGATGTCTATGGGCTGCAGTAACCACTTAGGACCAGGCGGGCCGTGAGCTCGTCCACTCAACTAAGCAATAAAAAAAAATCTAACAAAATATCCACTCATCTGTAACGTAAATACGAAAAAACATTTAAAAACCCTTAAAATCTCTATTTGAATTAATATTTATACAATACTAGCTGACCCGGCAGACTTCGTAGCGCCTCAATCGATAAATAAAAGACCTAAACTTTTGTATAAAATAAACTTAAAACAAACAAAAGGAATCCGTCGGACGAGGGACACATTAAAGGGAAAACAAAATTGCTATTTTTGTTTAATTCCGAACATTTTCTTAATTATTTGCCTTTTAAACCTTCTCCGGACTTCCACAAATAATTCAAGACCAAAATTAGCTAAATTGGTCCAGCCATTCTCGAGTTTTAGCGAGACTAACGAACAGCAATTCATTTATATATATATAGATTATTACAGTAAGATTGAATTATTTTTCTTCATTGAATGACAGGTATGTGAACTTGTCTAAGAAAAACCTTTTTAAAACTAAAGAGATCTTTCTTTACATAAATTTGCCACGTCTACGATAGAAAATAAACTAGAGAGGTACCTTTTTTTTTATTGCTTAGATGGGTGGACGAGCTCACAGCCCACCTTATGTGGAGTGGTTGCTGGAGCCCATAGACATCCACAACGTAAATGCGCCACCCACCTTGAGATATAAGTTCTTAGGTCTCAAGTAAGTTACAACGGCTGCCCCGCCCTTCAACCTACTGAGTATTTACGAATAGTTATTATAAACAATGTACGGAATGAGATCAAAATGATAATTCCACAACGCGTAAAGTCTTAACATATTAAATTAATGCAATTTATTATCTACGTTATTCCGAAAAACAAGTGCGTGGTTTACGTTGTATAAATATTTACATTTATTTACGTTTACTTTGCAGAGATCGATCCCAATGTATATGGATTCCCGTTGCCCATAACCACGTTCATCCATCAAGTGATTTAAAAAACAATAACCATATAATGAAGCTTTGGTGTCTCAAACGAATCTTAAATACAAATAAGAAACTAACTTTTTTCCGACGAGACTAAAAAAGGGATTCTGTATCGATAATAATATCGATTTAGTATAGTACTCGGTTTCTCAGCGTATCATTCGAAGTATCAAGTAGTATGTTAATAATTTCTAAATTGCTTTTTATATAAAACTAGCTGACCCGGCAGACTTCGTAGTGCCTCAATCGATAAATAAAAGACCTAAACTTTTGTATAAAATAAACTTAAAACAAACAAAAGGAATCCGTCCGACGGGGGACAGATCAAAGGAAAAACAAAATTGTTATTTTTATTTAATTCCGAGCATTTTCATATTTATTTATCTACTTTTTAAACCTCCTCTGGCCTTCCACAAATAATTCAAGACCGAAATTAACCAAACTGGCCAGCCGTTCTCGAGTTTTAGCGAGACTAACGAACAGCAATTCATTTTTATATATATAGAATATATGGATTATCAAATTAAAACGAAAGTCTCGGTTAATTTTGTTTCCTGTATGCGTTTAGTTTTTTATTACTCTTGCCCATAATTACGGGTCCGACGATGATCACGCGAGTAAAAGTGCCGCGACAGGTTTCACACGTGCACACTAACCAGTCATTATAGGCACACCTAGCCGTGGTTCATGACTGCGTTTCATTAGCTTACAACTTCACATAGATTACGGGAAAGTCGATACAGAAGAACATCAATTACTTTACCGGTACAAAATTTATCCCCTTGGCGATTTTTCCTGAGCGCTATGTTATTCTTTAAATAATTTCTCAATTTTTATTCGGTAGTTAGAGTCTACGACATTTAATACCGCTTTCGATAAACGACGATAACAACTCACAGTGTGCTGTGCTCTTGTCTGTCTTCGAAAGCAAGATAAACAATTGAAATTGAATATACTTAGTCTGGCCATAAATACTGTTACAATTAAAAATAAACTAAAATTACATTTGAATTTGGAATCAGTCAAAAGGTGTCAAAACATCGGCACAAGTGTATCAAGATATCATTCTTGAGAAGGTAGTGAAGCCCCTTAACCACCATGTTCAATAATCAAGAATGGTCCTTCCAGAAAGACTCGGCGCCAGGTCATAAAGCTCGGTCTACGCAGTCTTGGTTGGAAACGAACGTTTCGGACTTCATCAGAGCTGAAAACTGACCGTCGTCTAGTCCCGATCTTAATCCGCTGGATTATGATTTATGGTCAGTTTTAGAGAGTACGGCTTGCTCTAAACGCCATGATAATTTGGAGTCCCTAAAACAATCCGTACGATTGGCAGTGAAAAATTTTCCCATGGAAAGAGTGCGTGATTCTATTGATAACTGGCCTCAACGTTTAAAGGACTGTATTGCAGCCAATGGAGACCACTTCGAATAAGCTTTTTATACTTTAAATTGTTTTATATTTATGTATTAAACTAACACACTGTAAAAGTAATAAATTTTATTTGCAATAGATTTTTTTATCCTTTGGCATTTATGGCAAGACTAGGTATAATTCGGCACAATACATATGATTACATACTTGTGATATAGTAATTCATTTTGATTTTACATGCGTCTTATACTCGTATAAAGGGTCTTCGTGTCGGGACAATACTCGCAGACTTCGTTGCACAAGCACAAGATACGGAGACAAAGATGAGCATCCCATGACGGTAGCAAAGCGGCCGATCCCGGAATCTATTCTATCTATCTATTTAAAGCCAAGTTGGAATAATAACGGCGATGGATATGGCAACACCTCAATTGCTGCATTATATATTTCGATATTGGTAGCCCTCTCCCATCGGTGGTAAGACGCAGACTTCAAAAACTTTCGACGCTTCACAAGAATAAGTCACGGCTCTACAAAAAAAGATTGAACTACTCAAATTATACATGACATGATTTGAGGGGCGGCAACATTTTTGAAATATCAAAATTTCAGAGACAAAAAAAGTAGGTAAAGTTTTCAATGTCTCCTTTGAAAATGAGTTCAGATTTATTTTCATATAAATAACTAAATATAAAGTTATTTTTAATTTAAAATAAAAATATTGAATCTAATTAATAAAAATTAACGGCGGCCCAATAAACAGGACCTAAGGCGGCATCAAGATATGTACACATGTACACCTACAATTATTTCCTCTGCATTACCTTTTGTCACTTAACTAGGCGACCAAAGGTAATGCAGAGGAACATAATGCCTAGAACTAAATGCCTTAGGCATTAAGTTCGCTAATGTATTCATATACATAAAGTGTAATAAATAAATAAATATTACTTACTTACTTATTATTTCAATACCCATTTTAAAATTCACTAAATGTTAAATTTATTTCGAGTAATAGGGTATTACCAGGGTCATAACAGAAATAAAACGGTACTGTATTAGCAAGCTTCACTTGTGGCAACAACACGCTTCCAAGTAACAAACGCAGATATTTGATATGAATTCAGATTTGTTTTGTAAACATTAAATATTTTAAGGCTTCGAGAAATTGAATTCAAATTTAGCACGTTTGTTATTATTCCTGATATTTAAACTGGGAGCAATTAAATAAAAAAAGCATAGTTTCCAATATTTTTTTTAATTGACTTCATTGATTTTTCCTTGATTATTTATTTATGTGAGCACAATTGCTTATTTTTTTTTAAATAAAGTCATATATTTTTTAATCATAATAACAATTTTCAAATCGAACAGTATTACACAAAGTATTAATTTTGCTATTGCAATTAAAATTCTATTGTTCTAACGTTAAACATCGTATTCAATCGAGTTGTTAAGTAAAAGTATGTTTGAGCAAAATTTAGAAATCGTAATAGTCAATGACTTCGAATATGACCGGAGGAAAGTGAAAATGTATGCAAATGCGCGATATGGTGGCCCGGACGTACCGCAACGGGGTCTACTGCTGCTTGCAACAAAATGTTACTGTGTAATCATTCACTCTACAACAAGATAACGGGTTTAATGACGGAAATTAATGCAAATGTATCATTACAAAGCAGTTCCACGATTAAATCTGGTTCTTAACTTATTCATAATAATAACTAGTGGTCCCCGCAGTAGTCGAAATTCCACTATAATTAATTGAAATTAAAAGTTTAAACATTATTATGGTTCTATTGATTTAATGTATTTTTAAAACACAATTTTAAAAAAATATTAGAGTTCTACACTTCTTCTCTATGTTCTCTATAAGTGTGCGAAATTTCATACTCCTCCGTCCGCGCAATTTTCGTAAAAAGGGGTACAAAGTTTTTGCTTCACGTATTAATATATAGATAACAATAAACATTTATTCCAAAGATAAATTAGGTACAAAAAATATTTTAAAAAAATAAGAAAAATAACGAGGCTTGGAAACGGTTACCGGCTCAGCAATTCCTAACAGTAAAAAAACAATCGGTACTGCGGCGCTGATCTTCCGCCGGTACCTGCGGAGTGACGTGCACACCAGCATCAGACCGACCAATCGTTATGCATTTGAGTTTGAGTTTAGCAAATTATTACTTTCCTTTTTTTATATTGGAACATGTTATACTTTCTTAAGGAAGCTAGATTTAAACAAACACAAGAACACAACAACGTAAAATTTTAAATAAAACAGAAGACAACAACAAATATTCATTTTATAATCGAAAATGTAGTTAGTGAAAACATTTTTACAATTTTCAGTTTTTCCTTTACGTAGCATTTGTGGTGTCATTTAAATTACAGAACATTGCATACATATTTACTTGTTACAAAATTCATCACTGAGCGAAGTACGCGCTGTTTACAAGTTTTTTTTTACAAATATTTTTCAAATCTCATAAATCTTCTAGGCCAGGGGGGAGCTTCTATTAATCAGAAGACGCGGGGGCCCGAACCTAGGTAGAGTTGCCATTACTATTTTTAACGGTTTGTAGAATGAAACTTCTGTAGTCTTCCCGCAAATTCCCGCTATCCACACAGACTGACCATGAGACGAATATCTTAACAATCCATGGCTTAACCCGTGCGGGTGCGGGGCTATCGTGTTGCTGAGAGAGGAATTTGGGGAATGCCAGTGGCAAGGCCAGAACGTTGCGACCATTATGCACGTTCGTAACTTCATCTCGTTTATTATTAAGAGCATTAAAAATTCAATTAAGTATGTATCCTGTTTCTTTTTGGATTCTTAACTTGTATTTGCATAAGTTTTTGTTTCAGCTACATCATTATGACATAAATAATTAATACAAAATTTTAATAGAAAACAAAACCGATTTAATAAGATTAAAATGAGACGATTTTTTTCCTAACTCTGCCGATAGTCTTGAGAGGCTATTTCAGCTTTACCCTAGCGTGTAGGTGAGCTCTCGGGGCTCAAACCGATAATGTTGCTAGCACTGGCCCTAGCAAGAGCAGTGCTCCGCAGAATCTACTACCGGATCGGAAACGCGACCCAGTGAGAAGATCCGGCAAGAAACTCACTGGGCTGTGTCTGAGGGTTAATTTACTCGTCAAGCCCTTCGTTGCAACTGAACTCGCAAGCGACGGGTTTGGCGAGGACGGTGACCGGGTAGGATCATCGTAGAATGTAGTCGATATCATTAAAATATGCTTTATTAATGATAAGACGTCAAAGAGTAAATTGATTAAAACATAAATGGAACCACATGAGAAACATCGGCTTTAAAATAAAAAAGATGATAAAAAATTTATGATAAAAAATCGGTTCATCTAGAAAAAAAGTGTAAGGTATTTAACACACTTAAAAACACCTACGTTTATCAACTATGTTTTCGTTCTAACAATCAATCTGTATTAAGATAGATTCAAAAATTATTTAACCATTGAACTTTCGGACGTGGCATTGGATTGGTCACATTTTGAAAAAGCCCGATACCCACCTATCAAAGAGAGCATTGACCTGGAAAGTGTCTGGCAAGAGGAAGAGAGGCCGCCCCAGAACAACTTGGCGTCGCTCGGTGGAGCAGGAGCTAGGGGTCTTGGGCATGACGTGGAAGGAGCTAGAACAGACTGCCCAAGACCGATGTAAATGGAAAAATTTGATTCGAGTCCTACACCCCAGCAGAGGGTAATAGGAAAGAATGATGATGATGATTGAACTTTCCTGGCCGATTCGGGCTGTAGAAATATTCTCGATCAAATTGAATACAGTAAATTATATTAAATAAATTCTGCTGTAGACGTTAATATTGAACAAGTTTAATGTCCTTTGACTAATGGCAGAATAGTACAAAGGAGTAAACTTTATCACCCACTAAATAACCAGTGTAATGATTTTTTGATTTTACTCCTTCGGTTTTCGCGGCTCGTAGACGCAATTAAAAATACTTTTACGGTTTAATGTCGCTTTTTTCTAATATGTACCTAATACGTAATACGTACGTACCTAATACGTATATCTAATACGAAGACGTATTGAAACAATAATAAAACTATGTCATGTCTCAAATTGGGCAAGAAATTAACTTAACAATAGTTCAGCCGTAGATTACTCTATCCAAAATAAAAGTGAATCTCAAAAAAAAACCAATGCAAAAAAATAAATGTCATCGCCGTCGTCGTTGCGTGGTCGGCGCCGAACGTTATTCGGTAATCAAATGTCAAGAACATTTACCACCCTTGCGGGGGTGTGGCGATCACTGACCTCGTAACAATGAAAAAAAGCCGAGGACCGAGGGTTTTATTATGATGTAATTTAACTATTACGTAACAAATGTTTAGTTTACTCGTTGCGATTCTCGACAATTTTAGAGGAAACAACAAAGTCAGTAGATCAATCAATATGCAGAATACTTATTAATAAGCTCATTTAGTTTTTAAGAGCGATTTATATTATAATAATGTTGAATTTTTCGCACCTGTTTAATTCTCTATTTAATTTAACTGTAGGCAGCGGCTTGGCTCTGCCCCTGGCATTGCTGAAGTCCATGGGCGACGGTAACCATTCACCATCAGGTGGGCCGTATGCTCGTCGGCCTACAAGGACAATAAAAAAAACCTTCTCAACATTATTCTACGAGTATTATCTAAACGCACTATTACAATATTATTGAAACTTCAAACTAATGTTTTGGTGTTTAATGACCCTTCTTCTTCTTCTTTGTCGAAATCACTGTTGACAGAGTGGTCGTGGTCATCACTTCAGGTGTTGGTGGTAAGCCCTAGAAATAGCCAAGCAACAATGGCCCTAGAAATCGTCTTAAAATAATAATCAACCTTTGTATGCCAGTTTTACTTCGTATAAAGAAAATTTGACAGAGTCTGACAAACTGTGACACATCTGTCGTATTTAATAATTAATAATATTCTACCAAGCAAACAGATACTAGGCTATGCATAAATATTAAGTGTATTATCTATGCAATTATCTTATTGTTCAAAAAACTGTAAATGAATTGTCTACATACCGTACTAATTATTCAAAATCAATTCATCTTTACCCTTTAGACCATTAGTTAAAATTACTGTCTTGATTTAAAATTTACGAATGAACAATTAATTCGACTAACGATATTTGCATGGTTTGGTTTGACATGGTTAATAATGTCCAATCTAGCCAAAATTCCTTGCAGTCAAAGCGACTGGAAAACGATCGACATTTTTGTATTCAACAACGGACAAGAATTTACGCCACCCAGGAAATATCATCTCCAAAGCGATGATCTAAGCTGGTGGAACACTACGTTGAAGTATTTAGCTAAATCACAGTATGGATCTTTGTAAGTAAAACTAGTTTAATCTAAATTTAGAGTATGTAATTATGTATTGACGAAATAGAAGTAGTCAAAGAATACAATTTTTAAACTTTAAAGTGTTACTAAGATTACTTAAGATTACATAGCACTCTGAGACATTTCAATATAAGTTACACAATATTACTATACAGTTGTACGTACGCGTGTAAATTAAATTATATACGTAAATAATTTTCGTGCTTTATGAAGAATTTTTAGTACCTAGTCTAACGATTAAATACACAATAACGTATGGAGACTGATATTGAAATATGAACACTACTCTAACTGAAAATTTTGAAATTTTCGTTTTTCACGCAAATAGCTTCACTATTTTAAAAAGTATTACAATTAATCGTTATTGATGGGGTTCGAAGCAAGAGTAAATCAGCTAGCTACACAAAAAAAAAAAAAAATATCTGCAATAATAAAGATTTTATCAACTTTTTTCGTTTAAACGCTCCTCCTGTAAATCTACGAATTTGGAGTTAGCGTAGTGTTCATTGGAGGCATCGAAATATTGAGAAGTGAAACGTTTTAGACATTGCACTTTGTCCAGAGAGACCGTTGCATTTGAAACGCATCATGGCCTGAACAAGAAGATGATGATATTGAGCACTTTTATTATGCCGGGTCTTAAATCCCAAAGAATACATTTTTCTAAGGAAATACATACCCAACACGATTAACCATGAACTTCTTTGTGGTAAAAGAACGTTGTGTAATAATAATTCATTGTTGTAACTTTTCATATCATATACTTAGATATTCAATGATTGATTTGTACACGGTAAAAGGAGAGAAAATAGAAAACCCACTGCGACTATCCAATGGAGCTGCTTATGTTGCTGTGAAGCCAAGAGACTCGTTTGTAGATACTGGTTATGAAAAATATCTAGTTAAAGCATCGAGGTATGAGTATCGGAACCAGTGTTTACTGCTAAAGCAATGAATTAATAAAGGATAGATTCGACTTTGTGTGTTTTAGGTCTTGGGAAAAAAGTCAGGCAAGAAGAAATGGTCGTATTGAAAAAAAAACAGGTATAGATCACCAGATTGATTTAGATAAAATTATTATACAACTATTAAGAACTATATTAAAAGAAAAGGCTGATTAAATAATTTTTTTCTTTACTGAAGATATAGTTCAACTTATTATTTTTCCAGAAAATGATATTTCAAATGACCTCTTTGAAGAACGGAAGATTGACTCTGACCAGAACGTAAGTTTTAAATCTCATAGGACCATACAAAGTTCATATACTCAATATATAAAGTTTTGTAAAATTGTAGGTCAAAATAATAAACGATAGTAAATACACAACAAAGGTTTATCTAAATAACTTAAAAAATGGAACCAATACAGGGAAACCAAATCAGAATAAAATAATAATGAAGTTAAAACGGGCAAATCCAGCATCACGTTTATTACCTAAAAATAACAGTGTAAATAACAAAAGAGATGTTTTAAATATATTGAAAAGAAACTCTAAGTTGCCCATACAATCCTTTGAAAGGGGGTTCATACTGGCTAATTGTAATAAGAATCAGGTAAACAAATTAAGAGCAATTAAAAACCTCAACAAAAATAAAACTGCTGAAGTACCTCTAATTGACCACATGTCTACTCAAGATAAAACTACATCTACAACTCAATTAATGAATATTAGTAACAAGAGCTTGATGACAGACGACAATTTAGCAAATGAAGAATATAACATTGGAAAAAACAAATCACAAAATTTTAACAACAATAAAAACATCCAAATACCATCTGGACTTGAAATCGATAAAGAAGAAAATGTTGAACACCGTGGAAAAACAATGGCAAAATCTAACAGCTTAGATACATCGAACGGCCAATCATATAAAGAAGCTATCACAGATCTTAAAGTGGCATCTACTAGTCTTATTCTCAGAAAGCCCGACATTCCTAATCACAAATCTAGTATAGAGAGTGTTAATGCAGATTACAAGCCAAATATTGAGTATGTAACTAACGACCCTAGAGCCAATTTGGAGCCCCTTCAACGTAAATGTTTATCGAACAATCCAACAGCAGTTATAGAGCAAGGTTCCCAAACTAATCTGAATGCAATTATTTTTCAAGACACACCGAAAGCTAATATGAATGTTGAAAAAGTATTAACAGAACATAATTCCCATTTTGTTGTTTGTGAATATATCCTTGCTGTTCCACAGAACTCGAATGCTTGCTTTTGTGGCAATAACAAGAAGTATATTATTCTATTGCCGAGGAATAAGTAATGAAATATAAAATTTTTTCAACTTACTAAAATTATATTTCATATCCATTTCAATTTGTCGAAACAAACCATCGATTTTTCTTTTTACAGAAATTTTACTGAATGTCAATCTAACATCTCTGAAGAATCTCATCAAACTATGCCAGCCAAAAACTCAGTACAAAATTTAAATGATCTTGAAAATAATGAAACAAGCATACATCAAATAAACATTACTGAGCCCAAAAATGAAGATATACCTACAGAAGATACACAAGTGATCAAACAGAATAACAAATCATCTGTACCTATTAATAATGAAATACATTTTAAGGATACAACCATTACCGACAAACATATTTTTCAAAATCCTTTAAGTATATGTACACAAACTCAATGGTGTGGTGTATTGGTATGTTCAATGATAATTAATTTACAGTTAAATAATTACAGTGACTAGGATTTCGGAATATAAGTAAACACTAATGAATAAAATTGAAACAACCTGTGGATTATATTTAAAATAATTTGAATACAGAGAGTGAAACAAACCTCCCATTACACAGAGGTTCAAACCATCTGAGAAACTATTGTTTTTGTAAATCCGAATAGTCAAACGCTCCAAACCGACATCATTCTAATCTTATTTGGCGTTGAAGTTTTTTTTTTGCCTACTTAAGCTGATGGTCTTGAGAGACCATTTCAGCGTAACCTTAACTAGTAGGTGAGCTCACGGGGCCCAAACCGGGAGCGTTGGTAACACTGGTCCTAGCAAGAACAGTGCTTCGCAGAATCTACCACCGGATCGGAAACGCGACCCACTGAGAAGATCCGGCGAGAAACTCAGTGGGCATGTGTCTGTGGGTTAGTTTACTCGCCGAGCCCTTCGTCGCAACCGACGGGTTCGACGAGAACGATGACCGGTGCTGAAGCTTGTAGTGGGTCTGTATAGGTAGGTAACGGCAATCTGCCTTCAAGTAAATTCTAAGGTTGACTTAGTATCTCAAACTTAATTAGAAACAACAACCTTATTTCTGTTACTTTGTTCAAGATGGACTAGAGCAAAGTTGTCTATGAGCCTGTTTGTCCATTTATATCCTAAAAAATCATCAAGGATAATTAATTGATTTTAACCTATTTTCTTTTGTAGTTGGAATCTAAATCACACGAAGACGGACGATATTCATTACATTTTCCTGCTTTGGACATTATAAAGCGCTTTACAAATAAAACATAATATATGTATTAGCGTTTGTCATTAGAGAATTAAAATGAGGTTAATATATAATGGTATGGCTATAAAAGAAGCACTACTGAACGTAAAAAGTTGGTCTTCTTCATACATTTTCAGTTTTTTGTCAAGTAATATTTGACATTTATGGCTCAAATAACGGGTTTGTGCCTTTGTTATGTGTTTCAGAGTCGAAACAGGCATCTCCTGCAGTACCTGGAATGGAATGTGGAATTGGTAAGAAATTATGACGTAGGCACTTTTGAAGAATTAAATTTTTCGTGAAATGAATAAGAAACTTTATTGCTGATACAAAGTCAACTGACTGTTTTGAAGTCATCGTGGCTTAAAATTTAATACGCCCAGTTTACTCATATCGAGCGATGACCCATGTCGGTGTTCAAATCCCGCAATCCCGTAGGCAGATACCGATTTTTTCAAAATTGAAATATGTGCTTAAGTCATCTTCACGAATGAATTCCAAAATTAATATGTAACATCATGCAATAAAATCAAAGCGGCAAAAATTACAATTTGCGTAAATATAAATAAATAGTATAAAATACATAGTATGCGATTCACTCTTCGAGCTAGTCTCAAGAGGACAACAGACCTTACGTTGTGACGTCATATGCTTCGATAGCAAATTACCACCAAGGTGGCCGTGAGCTCTCCTGACCAGCGACGAGAAAAAAAATAGAAACCATTGGTGATCTCTCGCCATTTTCCATCGTTACATGATTGACGATGTCGATGGTTAGGTAAGTGTACTGATGACTTCTCAGTTCGATCTTATTCAACTTACGTGCGGTGTGAAACCAGCCATCGCCTTAGGTTTTATCGCACTAAAATCCGTCCCGTCGAGCTCCATCAACAGCAATCCTAAATGAGACACATCACGGGCGCCCCAGCTAAACGATTTACCATACACCTGTACAAAATTTACGAGCGTCTAAAATTACATTCAACGTTGGATTAGTTAGTTGAATTTAACCAGGCGCTTTTATATGTATATGTCATAGAGTTAGTAGGTACTTATTAACTCCATGGTATATGTTGAATAGTTACATACCAACTTTCCTTTGATATTTTTTTGACAAAGCAAAATAAGATCGAACCGTCCGTATTAGGAAGCTTAGCTTTTTTGTGGCTTTCATGTATGGGCATCAGCAATCTCCTTGAAGAAAGACATGTCATTGTGTAAAGATATCTCAAGTCGGAAGGTCTGATGGTACATGGCAACATCAACGTACACAGTGGTACCAGGTAGTTCGATTTCGGCTGTGGGTCCTTTTTAATGGCTTTGGTAGACAGACGAGCATACGACCGCCTGATAGGGAGTGTTTACCGTCTCTCATGGACGTCAGCAATCCCAGAGGCACAACCAAATCGCTGCCTACCGCCGATTACTCTACGTAATTTACGTTTGACATCAAATACTGACGATAATAATTCAGCGGGGTAATCTCAAAGAAGAATATTTATGTAGTACATACGGCATAGAACACAGAACTAAACCACTGAATTTCTCGCCGGATCTTCTCAGTGTGTCGCGATTTTGATGCAGAAGTGGACTCAGCGAAGCACTGCTCTTGCTAGAGCCAGTGTTAACAATTTTCTCATTTTGAGCGCATGAGCTCATCTACCGATCCGCGTGAAATTGGGATAGCCCCTTAGACTACCAGTAATTAGGTAGAAAAAAAAAGTCTCCTTTTTTGTATTTTTTTTGTTCCTACCTATGCTGATAGCCTTGAGAGGCTATTTCAGCTTCTCCTTGACGTGTAGGCGAGCTCCCGGGCCTCAAGACGGGAGCGTTGCTAACACTGGCTCTAGCAAGAGCACTGCTTCGCAGAATCTACCACCGAATCGGAAACGCAACCCATTGAGAAGATCCGGGGAGAAACTCAGTGGGCTGTGTCTATGGGTTAATTTACTCGACGAGCCTTCGTCGCAAGCGACGGGTTCGGCGAGAACGGTGACCGGTGCTTGAGGTACCTAAAAGCACCGTTAATGGATCGGGAGGATCCGTAATGACGTGTTTAGGGCGACGTCGACTGGATACCATTCGGTCCACAGGATCGGGTTTGGATCTGTCAGACAGACCGCTTTCTGCTTCTGAATTTTTAAATCACTTCTTATAACAACAATAGTAATATTGTTTGTTTCTCACCGTCAATACCTACCTGACTTCTGGTCATCTTTCCCAAGTAAAATCTTTTTTGTAGCGGGTCACATGCTCGTATGTGGGAAAATACCTGATTTTTGTCATCGAACATGTAATGCAATCCGATTGATTAATAACGATAATTTTTGTTTCAAAAACCACTTTTCATTTCGAAACGCAAGTAAACTTTTATAAAAGTGTTAAAAAAATACGTTTCACATTAAAATTGTTTGTGTGAATTAATGTGAATCCAAGATTGCTTTCCTGCAGAAAAGGCAGTACGAAGTACTTACAAGAAGTCCTGCCAGCATATCTTTTTGCGGGTTTGCCTTTTGTGACGGTGTTATTACTTCGTCATAGAGATCGTTCGTGAATACAGATTAAATACCTATAACGTATATGACTGTATCCTTAGATACATTGGCACTTGCTTTATACGTTTGGTTAATTGAAAATACATTGTTTAGGTCAATACTAATTCTTAAATAACGTTGAGAACTAACCTGACTAGATAATTGTAGATATGTAGTTTCTTGTATATCACGCATCAGCGGAAGCGCTATTCCACATAAAAGGTTATTCATTAAGTTCAAATATTTCGGCTTAGTCCAATTTGGGTTCAGTTCTATGTAGCGGTTCGCTATGACTCCGACCTGATCGCAGAACAATTAGGTATATAAAAAAAACGGAAAAAGAATGCTTGATTTATTCAAGATGACAGTCGCCTGTATACCACCAGGCACAACCGAAGAATTACCTAACTACATACCTGGAAACATTGCATTCTTCCACATACGGGTTCCAGAGTTTATTTTTACCACGTACCATTCATCTAGACAAAATCCTTTTAATTTGTTTTTAGTAAGGAAGGATTACTGTAAACGGGAGGCCTTTCCAGTTTCACCAGGACAGGTGGGCGAGCACGGACTCAGCCAGCAGGGGTGGGATTTGCTAACAGCTTCCCGAGCGCCTCAGAAGACCTAACGGATCTAGGGCACTTCACGGCTACTTCACGAATGCATCTACTACAGGATCGGACCAAAATCCTGTGCGGTAGGCAGATTCGTTGTTCCCCTAGTATTGCTGAAGTCCATGAACGACGGTGACTATTCACCATCAAGTTAGTCGTGAGCTCGTCCTCGAATTAGAGAATTGAAAGCTGTGTGCTTAGTGCAAGTTTTCAACGTACTCGATAGCCAAAAAGTTAGCTCATATTTGTATGGAATGGGATCGTTTGCCTACGTTTGCCGGTAGGGGCACTGTTCCAACTGCATACAAAATTGGGCTAACTTTTACACTATCGAGAACGTTAATAAACTCGCACTAAGCACACTGTACTCTTACTTGATGTCTATTAAGATCCAAATGTGTACCGATATAGTACACAATCCTTTCATCGCTTAGGTTCAATTTGGCCATTTCTCTTCCGCTCAAGTGCTTAAACAGCGGTCTGTACAATTCTAAATCGCGATACGAAATAGTCGACGTTGGCCGGTCCTGTTTAACGACATACCAAGTAGCAACGAGTTTTTCGAGCGGTATCTGTAGCATTGCTATTGTTCGCGCCTGAAAAAGTATAAGGATTGATATGAAAAACGACTTGCAAACATACCCTATCCTGTGGACCGATTGGTAAACATTCGACGTCGCCCTAAGCACGTCATTACGGATCCTCCCGATCCACTAACGGTGCTTTTAGGTACCTCAAGCACCGGTCACCGTTCTCGCCGAACCCGTCGCTTGTGACGAAGGGCTCGTCGAGTAAATTAACCCATAGACACAGCCCACTGAGTTTCTCGCCGGATCTTCTCAGTGGGTTGCGTTTCCGATCTGGTGGTAGATTCTGCGAAGCACTGCTCTTGCTAGGGTCAGTTTTTTTTTTTTTTGCTTATATGGGTGTACGAGCTCACAGCCCACCTGGTGTTAAGTGGTCACCATTAGAGCCCATAGACATGTACAACGTAAATACGCCACACACCTTCAGATAATAATATAAATTCTAAGGTCTCAGTATAGTTACAACGGCTGCCCCGCCCTTCAAACTGAAATGCATTACTGCCTCACGGCAGAAATAGGCAGGGTGGTGGTACCTACCCATGCGGACTCACAAGAGACCGATGACTATTTAATATTTTAAACAGTTAGACTATCGCCAGTCAATACAACAAATTCATTTGAGCGCCTTCTTTTTTTCACTTAGCAAATTGGTAACAGTGTATTTGCCTGGATTAATGTAAATGCATAATTTATGACACATAATGCTACATAAACTAAACAACACGCTTTTATGGAACTCTCAACTAAAAAATAGAACATATATTTATTGTAAAAAAGCGTGGAGTGCTTTGACGTTATCCAAATGATAATCTTTCTATTCTTCCTCTTCTCCCTCATATCTGTCAATACAATATTTATAACTATTGACATCATGCACCCCATGCTTTTCTTACAATAAATTTATTTTCTATTTTTAGTTGGCTTTTCTATAAAAGTGTGTTCTTTAGTTTTTTTTTTAAACTATTAATAATTTTTCCTATAACTTTACGTTTCGTTTTACGCAAAACGAATCAACATTGTCTTTTCATTCAGAACTACCTTACGCAACCGACTTCTATAAATTCTTTGAGTCATCCACGATTGACGATTGTCAAATTTAGTAATTTTCCAAGTAGGTAACTTTTCCGAATTTTATTTTACTAAAAACCTTCTTCGAATTATTATGTAAATTTAACGATTCCAAGTCCGTACAGCCGTTCCCAAGTTACTCGTCTGCCAATTAACGGCTTATAAAAATGTTTAAATAATTATTTTGCAAATAACACTACTCCGACTCTGACTCACAGAACGGAGCACATAGTCTGGAGGCAAACGGTAAATATCGTTGACATTTCCATAGACAAATATCGCGAAAGCATTCACGGCAGTCTGCATGTAATCGTTTGTGATCTTGAGGAGATTCTGGCCGGCTCGCGTAAAATCAGATGGAGGGAGATGAACCGCACTTCTGTTGAAGAATAATTCGGCACTGAAACAAGACGATGAACCTTTTAATTTATTTACATTAAATAGCCTTTATATTCGGAATAAATTATAGGAGTCAGTGATTTATATGAAGTTAATGACTTCACTGCTGATAGGGCAATATGCAATACCAAGTCAGTGTGCTTAGTGCGCGTTTTTTAAGGTTCTCGATAGCGTAAAAGTTAACTCAAATTTTTACGGAGTTTGAAAGTTTGCGTAAGTTTGCCGCTAAGGACGCTGTTCCAACTGCTTACAAATTTGAGTTAACTTTTACGCTATCGTGAACTTTAAAAAACTGGAACTAAGCACACAGGTGCCTACGCCCTGTCTGTTTATACCGTGAAGCAGTGATACGTAATTACTGGTGGTAGGACCTCTTGTGAGTCCGCACGGGTAGGTACCACCGCCCCGCCTATTTCTGCCGTGAAGCAGTAATGCGTTTCGGTTTGAAGGGTGGGGCAGCCGTTGTGACTATACTGAGACCGTAGAACTATATCTCAAGGTGTGTGGCGCATTTACGTTGTAGATGTCTATGGGCTCCAGTAACCACTTAACATCAGGTGGGCTGTGAGCTCGTCCACCCATCTAAGCAATAAAAAAAAAAAAAAAAAAAATACGTTTCAGCTTAGAGTTTTACTATTTTATTTTTTTTGCTTAGGTGGGTGGACGAGCTCACAGCCCACCTGGTGTTAAGTGGTTACTGGATGCCATAGACATGTACAACGTAAATGCGCCACCCACTTTGAAATATAAGTTCTAAGGTCTCAAGTATACTTGAGTTACAACTATACAACTATAGTTACAACGGCTGCCCCACCCTTCAAACCGAAATGCCTTACTGCTTCACGGCAGAAATGGGCAGGGCGGTGGTACCTACCCGTGCGGACTCACAAGAGGTACTACCACCACTAAAAGGTACGTGAGGTTTGGAACGCCCAATGTAGGAGCGTTTACGTTGTTGATGTCTATGGGCTCCACTCCACGGTAACCACTTCACTCCCGATAGCCCGTCAATTCGAAACAACGAAATTCAAACAATAAGAAAAATGCTCACCGTCTCACTTGGCCCGATGGGTATTGCAATAAGGCATCGTGATGAACCTGTCCATCCGATCCAGCTTCTTTCTTCTGTACTCCTTCAGCTGAACATTTAACTTTCTTTATTGAGAAATGAGAAAACAACTCGTTGTTAGAGTTTTTGTAATTGAGATAAACTTTGATAATCGCTTCCTCGACAGAGGAAAAATGTCGATAAGTAAAGATTTTTTTCTCAACGTGCAGTACCGAGGGAGTATCGCCGTCTTATAATTCAACTGTAAAAGTCTGAGTGAGAATGAGTTTGGGCGGACGCCACCATTCAAAATGCAGTATCAATAGACTTCGTTAACACGAAATTTCCTATCGCTTTAAACTTGCGAAAACATAGGTTTTACTTTAACAACTTCATTAATGACATTTTCATTAAATATTATTATTACTTTAAGACATAAACGTGCTTACAAAAGCTCATAACTTCCCCGAGGCACTACATCCATAATAAACTCAAGCCTTATTAAATCCGAGGCGAGACATAGGCCATAGGCCAAAATATATACGCTGAGATTGCTTACGTAATATGTAACCATATATTCATTTAATCTCGTAGACTGAACATAAGTTTTAACATACCTCTTTCTTTCCATTTTTCTCCATAAAGTAAATCCATTATTGTCTTTTCGAATAATTCTAGACTGTCTGTAGTTGAAACAACATAAATTTCATTTTAATGTCGTATAAAAATAAATCATGTAAGTACATAATATTCATTTACATACAACCACCTACCCATTACTCCATTCAGCTTATTGATATTGCGATAAACAATAAAAGATACTATACTATAGTATCTATAGTACTATAGTATTTTCATCGGTTGCAGTACTCTTGCACACAGTCCCTTAGTGTTGAGTAGTAATAGAGCTCGCATGCATCACAACACTAAAGCTGGCACCGTTCTTGGGACACGAAAGTACTTTTTACGCCGGAAAGTTTAACTGGCTCGCGGCAGAAATAGGAAGGATGTCGGAATCCCCGCGTGAGGACTCGCAATACGCTTAATATTATTGCAGATCGCCCAAATTACAAATCCAAGTTTGGTTGGTTTTATATTCATCTCACAGCGTTTTTTCTTCAGTATCTTAATCTTTTGACTGCTCTGTAGGTCACCGGTGCCCTACGCGGCGCACTGAAGTAATTATATAGATTTCTGTTACAAAGTTCTTTTGTTTTTAATGTATGTTCTGGTCTTTGAGGTCTCTTAAAAATAGATTAATTTTTCAGTATCTTCGGATTGGTGTTTCTCAAAGTCTACAAGATATTCTGGTGTCTCAGTAACAGAAATTGATATAGTTATGAGCTCACAGCCCACATAGTGTTAAGTGGTTACTGGAGGCAATAGACATCTACAACGTAAATGCGCCACCCACCTTGAGATATAAGTTCTAAGGTCTCAGTATACTTACAACGGCTGCCCCACCCTTCAAACCGAAACACATTACTGCTTCACGGCTGAAATAGGCAGGGAGGTGGTACCTACCCGTGCGGATTCACAAGAGGTCCTACCACCAGTAATTACGCAAATTATAACTCTGCGGGTTTGATTTTTATTACACGATGTTATTTCTTCACCGTATGGAAGTCAATCGTGAACATTTGTTAAGTACGTATTTCATTAGAAAAATTGGTATCCGCCTGCGGGATTCGAACACCGGTGCATCGCTACATACGAATGCACCGGAAGTCTTATCCTTTAGGCCACGACGACTTCCAATAAGACTTTTCTAATGACTGAACATCGGACACGATTATACAATGTCAATACGGTATCCCAATCGCAATTATTGCACTTACGTATGCTGCGAAACCCACTCGTGCCCCTTGTGAAATAGCCTCTAAATGTCAAAAGCAATGCAACCTACGCACGTTGAAGTAAACAACAAAGCCCTTGACCAATCAAGAAAACAGTTTTATGAAGTCACCACCACAGACATTATTCGCGAACGTCTCTGACCTTTATTTTTTTATTTTTTTATTTATTACACTTCATGTAAAATTTACATTGGCGGACTTAATGCCTAAGGCATTCTCTACCAGTCAACCAAAGGTAGTGCAGAGTAAATAGTGGTAGGTGCAATGAAATTTATATTAAGTTACGAATACATAAAAAAAAGTATTTAAACATATATACAAAATCACATATACATATACATACATAAATATATACATATATACACACATACATACACACATACATACACACATACATACACACATACATACACACATACATACACACATACATACACATATAATAGATTATACAGTATTAAGAGGAACCTTTAGATTTATTCCGATTAAATTTTGCACGGTCTTCAGACGAAACAGTAATGTTAGTTTCATTTCGCGTGTTTGTCATACCGAAAATGATTTTTAGCTGCTCTTCATACTGTGCGTTCGGTGAAATTCTTTTGATTTCGTTGCATCGCTTATCTGAAACATGTAAATAAATATCTAAAACTCATAACGCATAAAGTTATGTGCTACGTAATATATAAAAAACTTCAATTTGTTTAGTGCTAAAGAATTAAGGATATAACCAAATTACTAGATCATTAAAGATTTAATGAAAAACTAGTGGTCCCGCAGTAGTCGAAATTCGACTATTATTAATTGAAAGTGTAAGCTTGTGTACACTATTATGATTCTATTTTCAAAGATTATTTAATAAATCACAAATTTCGCCAAGACTACACTATTGAAAAATATTAATAAAGACAAAAAATATTTAATCTATTCTCAATTTGACCACAGATGGACGTCAAGAACAAAAGCTTGACAATAAATAAATAGTATGCATGCGTGTGTGCGTCAAATACATGGTAGTGTGTGTAATGTTTTCTTTATTGATTTAATGTATCTTTTATGCATTATTTTAAAAAAATATTAGCATTGTGCACTTCTTCTCTATATTCTGTATAAGTGTGGGAAATTTCATACTCCTCCGTCTTTGAAATTTTCGTAAAAAGGGATACAACGTTTTTGCTTCACGTATTAATATATAGATGAGAACTTTGATAATGTACTGGACTAGCAGCCTGATACAGTACACAGTACATCACAGTAATAATATATGGATACAATAAAGTTTTTCATAAATTAAAAAAAATATATGTGACGCTTTACTACTGAATTTCGTGATTTTTTCCTTCAAAAGTGATAACCTTAAGTATAAGTTTTTTATTTCTAACCGAAGCTATAACGCTAAGAGATGTGTATGAATTCGTGCTTCTTGAAAATTACGAACTTAAAACAGTTCAGCTTTTATTTTAGCGGTGAAATTTTCAAAATTACTTCCTTAGCGGACGCTTACAATACAAGGGGCTTCCATTAACACAATTTCAAATTTGAAGTCCCAGCGCCTTAGGCTCCGCATTGATGAATCATGACAAACATTCTAGCAATAAAAAAAAAAAAACATTATGGTTATATAAATATACACAAATTAATATTTGAGACAGCAATAAAGGTTGATGTTCAAAAAACTATCCCAAGAGAATGTCCGTGATTTTTTAGATAGTAAAATATGTGTACAGGCAATCACAGTTTTTAAATAATTAACAGTTAGGGTGTCATAAATGGCAACAATCACAATAAAAACTTTGCTTAACTATTGCACAACATATATGAATTTCTGATATTCAATAAAGTAAATCGCAAGCTAGTAAGAAAAAGACGTCGCTGTTTTTTTTTAAAAGAACTTTATTTTTATTTTTTTTGAAAAATTAGGACTAGGCTTCTCAGATGCTCGTAACGTTTAGTAATAATAATTATAATGATAAATCATCATAATATCACGTGGCGTGCTGCCGTCAAAACTGTCAATCAATTTCGACAATACGAAACTCATTTTGGATAAGGAAATGTCATTCTCACTAAACATCTGGCAAAGACCTTATTGAAGTGGCCTGGAAATATAATCTCCTCAACGAACGCAACCATTTAAAAAAATAGGGCTGAGAGATTTGATCGTTGTCAGGTGGCAGAATACTAAATAACATGATTAACTGATAAAAAAAACCTTAACACTTCTCCTTAAAATACAGAACACAAAGTAGCAATAATTAATTTGTTCAAATTCAAATTCAAATTCAAATTCAAAATCTTTTTTTTTTTTATTGCCCTTGTAGGCAGACGAGCTTACGGCCCACCTGATGGTGAGTGGTTACCGTCGCCCATGGACTTCAGCAATGCCAGGGGCAGAGCCAAGCCGCTGCCTACCGCTTAATACTCTCCACATTATTATTTATATCTCTTATTTCAACTTAGATGTCAGTATGACACACTTGTTGAATGTCAAAATACAATTAACAATGTTAACTCTACCACCGGTTCCAAAAGAAGCCACAGTCCTGAGAAGAACCGGCGAAACAAACTCAGCGGCCTTTTTTTTTCCCAAATATTTTCTTTTTTTTAAATAAATAAAAATATTTACAATAAAATAAAAAACAAATTACAATTAAAATAATAATAATAATAATGAAAAATGAAAAGGCCAGGAGCGAGCGCCTCATTCCCACGTAGTGCCATCTAGTAAATAATCCTTAACTTTATAATATGCCTTGTTGCACAAACGTTCCTTGACAGTTTTCTTAAATCTATGAACAGGTAGTAATTGAACGTTTTGTGGGATCTTGTTGAAAAGCTGTACACCCAGCCCCCTAAGAGAGTTGCTTATTTTCTTAATTCGAGCCGCCGGCAACGCAAGCCTATGTTTGTTCCTAGTGTTCACATTGTGCAAATCGCAGACTCTGGGGAATTCTTCAATGTTTTTACGCACGTACAATAAATTTTCAAAAATGTATTGGGACGCTAAAGTTAGAATTTTGATATCCTTAAACTTGTCCCTCAAGGATTCCCTCGGGTGCATATTAAAAATAGCACGATTAGCCCTCTTCTGCAGGATGAAAATTGTTTCGACATCGGCAGCATTGCCCCATAGCAAAATGCCATAGGACATAACACTATGAAAATAACTAAAATAAACCAGGCGTGCCGTATCTTCATTAGTATACGTTCGTATTTTTTTTACCGCAAACGCTGCAGAACTAAGTCTACTCGCTAACTTGTATATGTGAGGACCCCACTGCAGCTTGGAATCAACTGTTATACCAAGAAAAACTGTCGAATCCACAAGCTCCAGTGTCTCTCCACTTATAGTAATATTAGTGTCTACTTGTCTAACATTAGGTGTGGTAAATTTTATACATTTTGTTTTTTTGTTATTTAATAACAGATTATTAACACTAAACCAATGTACCACGCGCGAGATAGCATCATTCACATCACATCAATTTTAAACAATAATGATGTATCATCAGCGAATAATACGACCTCGTGACGGGTTTCAATAAACTTAGGTAAATCATTGATATATACAAGAAATAGGAAGGGACCCAATATGGAACCCTGAGGAACACCCATATTAAGTAAGACACCGGAAGATCTCGTTCCTTTAACGTCTACCTTTTGGATTCTTCCGGATAAATAAGATTTAATAAGTTCTAATGAAACGCCCCTAATACCATAATGATGTAATTTCCTCAACAATGTATTATGCTCAACACAATCAAAAGCTTTAGATAAGTCGCAGAAAACCCCAAGGGCATTATGCGACTCCTCCCAAGCCTGAAAAATATTTTTAATGAGATCTACACCTGCATCAATAGTTGACCGACCTCTAGTGAATCCATATTGTTTGTTATGAAGCAGGTTATTGGAATTGAAGTGGTTCAAAAGTTGTTCCAAAATAATTTTTTCAAAAATTTTACTCAATGTAGGTAGTACTGAAATGGGCCTAAAGTTAGAGGTGTCAAAAGTACTACCAGATTTAAACGAAGGTATTATTTTACTATATTTCATTAGATCAGGAAACACACCACCATCAATACAGTCATTAAATATTGTAGCAAGGTAAGGTGCGATTATATCAATAATGGATTTTATAACCTTAATTGAAATTCCCCATAAATCACCAGTTTTCTTAATATTAATGAGCTTGAAATTATCAATTATGTCCTTTATATCAATATTTGTGAACTTAAAGTTAACACTGCATTTATCAACATGATCTTGCAGTAATGATTCGGCGACGGTAGGAGATGAAATTAAAGATTTTGTAGTAGAAGCTGGGATATCAGCAAAGTAGTGCTCAAAGGCACTGGCCACTTCTTGATGAGAAGTTATTATTCGATCATTGATTTTCAAAGTTAATTCAGCATTGTTGTTTCTGACATTCCCAGTCTCCCTATTAATGATATTCCAAGTCATTTTAATTTTGTCAGGTGCATTTTTTATAAAATTGCCTAAGTGCAATGACTTGGCCAATGTACAGACTTTTTTAAACAGCTTGGAATATTTAGAGACATACTCATGAAATGACTTATTATGATTATATGATTTTTCATGATAGAGATCATATAATCTCTGCCTACTTTTGTGAATTCCAACAGTCGCCCATTCATTGAATGATCTTTTATTATGTAAGATCAGAATTTTAGAAGTAAAGATGGCACTAAATTCAGAATTAATAACATTAAATAAATCCATGTAATGAACATGAAGATCCTCATTATAACAAACATTCGGAATTTTTGCCAAAACTTTACCTCTAAGCTTCTCCAAACGTCTAATATTAATAGGAACAAACGGTAGCTTTTTGGTACTATTAACATCTGAAACAGATTTAATTTTAAAAGATTTAATGTTAAAAATGCTTACCGATATCTTTTAGGAACGTAAATGACACAAAATGGCTTTGAAGTAATAATATTAGAGCATGAATTAACAACATTACTTTTAAATCCGTGGCCTATCTTCCTTGGATCATTGAGCTTACGTAAATCCGTATGGCCACGCTTCATCCTTAGATTATTAAACTAGTTTCACTTGTATTTTTAATACGCTTTTATTACCTTCAGACGTAGGTATGTATGTATGTTTGTAACGGAATCTTTGAACATGATTTTGACCCCCTTCAAAACATCGGATTAACTCGAAATTTGGTATACTTAAGGACCGATGACAATACAATATTTAAAAAAAATGAAAAAATTGAAATTCAACTAAAAAATGAAAAATAAATAATAGTTTAAAAAAACTAACAAAATACGCTTTTATAGAACATCCAACTAAAAAATAGAAAATAAATTTGATTTAAAAATAGTGTAAGAAAAAATTATTTTATTGTAAAATAAGCTATGAATATATGAGCCAAATAATTTCTATATACTTTCAAGTCGATAGTCAATAATTTTTATAAAAAAAAAACAGACTTCTTCAAAGGCGCTTGCAACGCTTAATTTCAAAATTTAACAAAAAAATACTAAATGATAAAATCTAAAATAGATATATGAAATAAGCAAATTATTATAGTCAACTACTTTTTTTTTTATTGCTTAGATCTACATCGGTGAGATGAAGCTTTTGCCATAACCTTAGTCGTAGCGCCGCAATTTCAAGGAGTGCTCTAAGGGATTGCTTGGGATGTTACCAACATCTCGTTTTTACCATCGCACCGCCCGCCACCGGAGTAGAGTTCATCCATATTACCTGGAGCCACTGCGTTCATCCACAGTGCTTTTCCAGAGATCTTTGCTGCTACGTACCATCCGGCTTTGGAATGAGCTTTCCTCCACGGTGTTTCCCGAGCGCTATGACATTTCCTTTCCAAAGGGGGCTTGTAGAGAATATTAAACGGTAGGCAGCGACTCGGCTCTGCCCCTGGCATTGCTGACGTCCATAAGCGACGGTAACCACTTACCACCAGGTGGGCCGTATGCTCGTCTGCTTACAAAGGCAATAAAAAAAAGATGTCACCGCCGATGCTTTCCCATCACCGATTGTTTGGCTACGATTTTCATTAACAACGATAGTGACTTTTGTATTATAAATACTGTGATTTTCAACTTTATTGTATTGCATCTTATCAACAATGAAGTTTGAATACATACATACTCATTTCCTTATTTATCGATCACACAAAGAGTTCATGCTATTTTAGCTATAACTTAATATTAATCTATAATATTAGCAAACAAAATTCATATCCGTCGAATAAAATTAATATGGTTTATATTGTCTGTGGCATTGAACATTTAAATGTCATATCTAACTTTTTTTTTTTTTTAAATAAAAAAAAAAAAAAAAAAAAAAAAAAAAAAAAAAAAAAAAAAAAAAAAAAAAAAAAAAAAAAAAAAAAAAAAAAAAAAAAAAAGTGAACTTCATGACGACATGTGAAGAGGTCAGGGATGTAGCGGAAAAGAAAGAAACGGATAGAATTGTCATAAACAGTCACAATCAGATTCACAAGCGTCAAATATATTAAGTGTATAATCTATGCACAAGCGTTTTTTTTTTCGTACGAAGTTACGACATAAAAACCTGTCGTCAAATTTCACAAGATTTCAAAATTTTTGCTACCTATTAAATTCCTATGCTTTCCTCGTCTTCAAGCGAATGTGATTGTGATTTTGATCAGTATGTTGCTGAATCGGAATTTGCGGATAACTTTTGCCAAAGCTGGACGAATCCCGCTTACGACGCCATGAAAAACCCATTTATTTATTACGCTCAAATTGTTAGTTCCAATTTACGTTCACAACTATTAAGATAACGTTAATTTGACTGTTTAAGTTTCACACACATACTAACTAGATAAACGATACTTTAAGATCATAAAATTTCTAAGGTTCAAATTCGAGTTTATCTTTAGATTTTATAATGTCTACAGTTGGTCTTTCTTAGTCATGGAAAACTCGTAAAATGTGCTAAAGGTCAAAAATCATCATGTAATATTGTTTAAGAATCAGCGAATATACAATAAATATTTTAACAAAATTCTAGCCTCAACCGCTCAACAGTCAACACTACAAAAAAGAAAGAAGAAACAAGAATTGGTTCGTGAAAGCGTTCCAATGGTATACCCAGGTATACAATATATAATAGTGTATTAACTAACTTTCATTAGCTTCACCCCGTAGACATTGTGCACCCACTATCCTTTATAGCCCCCTCTTAGGGATAGAAGTTTGAGAAGCATCGATATATACATGTACATTTATTTATAACCAGAAGCAGGCTACTCTTGAAAATCACGGACTTCATACAACAGCTTATGCCTTAGCAGTGAAATTTTCAAAAGTTCTTCAGCTGCCAAAATTGTCATTCTAAGCCCCGATCGGCTTAGGATCTGTATTGGTGAATCAATCAGTCGGTCATGGGTTTTAAAACATTGGCCTGTGCCCACAAGGGCGTGCTAAGTGTTTGAAACGTTAAATAAAGTAGTTAAATGAAAAACTAATTACAATTTGCGTCGTTGTGATCTTACATCTTATAATTTCAATACAATTACTCATATTAGTATTGATTCTCAAACTTTGAACAATAAAATAAAATATCACGTTTTGCAATGTAAAATTGATGTGGAAAGGAAAGCATTTTTATGTTGAATCACCTTGGCTAAATAAATCTTTATAACTAAAATTTAAATAACATTTTGTCAGGAACGTACAATTAATCAAAGAAACAGAAGGAGATTCGATTATGAGAATAATTTACCTGAATTCTCGGCTTGGTTGGACAACAAATACGAACATTTTCTAAAAGAAAATTTGGATCGAAGCACGTTTCATATAAAGCTAAAACAAACATCGACTTTTGAAGCTAACACTTTGCCGACAGATAATAGGTATACTCAGTCAGAATGCATTTATACAGTACTGGTGATAGGACCTCTTGTGAGTCGGGTAGGTACCACTACCCCGCCTATTTGTGCCGTGAAGCAGTAATGCGTTTCGGTTTGAAGGGTGGGGCAGCCGTTGTAACTATACTGAGACCTTAGAACTTATAACTCAAGGTGGGTGGCGCATTTACGTTGTAGATGTCTATGAGTTCCAGTAACCACTTAACACCAGGTGGACGAGCTCATAGCTCGTCCACCCATCTAAGCAATAAAAATAAAAAAGAACGATTTCAAATTACATTACTTTCTGTGATACTTTAAATTGAAATCATCTGTTTTTTTAATATTGATTGTTGAACTATCATTGAAAAGCGGATGCCGACCTTTACCAAAACGTAATGAACGTATTTTAGTAGAGGCGACACCGTTTACCCAGCTTTACCGGAGTCCAGACACCACCTCAACCTTAATGCACCTCTGACTATGAGTTTGAAATGTCAGTGAAAATAACGGCTAGTCATACCTTTGAAAAGAAACATAGAAAATTCACAAGCCTGTCTAGGTCAATTAATAATAACATGAAACCTTTTTAGATTACAAGCTAAAGGACGTTCTCTGAGCCAAGACGGTGGTGATGGACAAGAGAAGTTAATTTCATTTAAAAATTACCATTAATATTATTACTCTGCAAACTTGTAAGCTTATCGTAATTTTTCCCCAGAACAATGGGCAGCTTTGAATACATTTTACGACCAAAAAATAGCATAGAGTGTTGCTGCTCCTCTCAACCCTCCGAACGCTATCAAACGTAAGTATTGCTGAATAAAAAAAACCCGTGTGGCACTCGGGGGCTGCCACGGTAAAGCTATTGCATAGCATTTTTTATCAACTTATGCAATTATAATTAGACAATAATAATTTAATATTAAAACAATAATAATAAAATAAGACCACGCTATATTTATAAACATTATCAAAAGCAAAACATTAACTGTCCCCTTCACACTCATAAGCTAGACAGCGCGAAAGAGACCTTTCATGATGCGCATGCAGTGCGACGTCACGCCGCGCGCTTATTCACAAACACTACTCAAGCGCAACGTGTGCATGCGTTGAACGCGAGCTACATGGTAGGCGGAGTGAGGGGTGTTAGGTTTTATTTTCGTTACGGAATTTCTTGATTCGGTCGCCGTGCTCAAAGCCCGCAATGAAAGCTATGCAATAGCTTAAAAATTAAACAAGTTTAACATGGCACTAGAACAATGAACATTGGTATGATTAAATTGAGAAAATATCTCGGTAAACTGAAGGATATTTTTTTACTTCTCTAGCCCAGTGAATACAACCAAACATACAAAGCAGCATGTTTCGAAGGCCATTAAGCACAAATCTAAAAGTCTAACAAGCTTACGCACTGTCTACCAGCCCCTTGATCCTGCTACATTGAGCATCGAAATCAAATGCCACTGTGAACAACATTCTGAAGAAATAACAAAATATAGAAACAAATCTAACGGACATGAGAATAAAGATATTTTATGTTGTTGTTTAGATAAATACAGTGGGGTAACACGTAAAGCTTCGAATAAATATGCCACGGAACCAGTGTCAAAACCTGTACATATTTTCGTTAGTTATTGATATTGATAATTCCTTTAGGTAATGAATTGAGATGTTGTAAAATTAGCTTTTCGCGCGCAGTTTTGTCTGCCGGTTTAACGTTTTATACCGCATGCTCGGCTGTTGGATTAAGCCAGCTTATATTATTTTCAAGAATTCAAATTATATCTATATATTATGAAAAAGTAACAGACAGATAAATTTATATCCTATTATATGTCTTATTAGTATTCTTTTATTAATTTTAAATGAAAATATTTTTTGTTTCAACTGAAAGTATATTTACTGAAAGCGATCAGGACTGTTAGTAACCGTTGCACGTTCAAGTTAAGGGTTCGACGAATGTTGTTAGAAAAGTTAGCGGAATCATCATGAACTTATTAAGATGAAGTTATTTGTAAAGGAAATTTATTAATATATTCCTTTTAATACTATATAAACTATTAGATGTATGTATATATGTGTGTATGTATGTATGTATATACTTTTTGTAACTTAATATAAATTTCATTGCACCTACCACTATCCACTCTGCACTACCTTTGGTTGACTGGTAGAGAATGCCTTAGGCATTAAGTCCGCCAATGTAAATTTTACATGAAGTGTAATAAATAAATAAAAATAAATAAATAATATTTGAAATAAAGTAATCGAACGATAGACACCCGTTATCTTATTAGAAAATAATGGGCTAATTGGGTTGTATGGTAACACATTTGGTAAAGTTGTGTTTTCATAGCATTTTTTTTCCTTCAATATTCTGATTCTAATTCGTGACCATTAAAAATATCATCCCTTAACTACTTTGTGAAACAAGTGTTTTTTTCCAGGATAAAAATAAATTTACCAATTTTGAAGATTCACTTGAACAATCGCCTGTGAATATTAAAGCTACCCCTGGTGATGTACTTTGCCAGTGTTCAGTCAATGGCGGTCAAAAAGACAAAAGTGACAGATTTTATCGAGACAAGGTAACAAATACTCAAAATTTCACGCAAAGTAACGCAACGGAAACCTTTGTTTATTATTGTTGGAAATATCTAGTTTTAGCTTATGCTTATGCACTGTTCGAAATCTATTTTCTAATTCTGAAATGTAATTATTAAACTAAATCTTATTAGATCACTTTAGTGGAGATGTATGCGAACAAAGAATCAGACAAATAATCAATCCTAAATTCGCGGGTTTATTCGTTCTATTACCCTTTTTTAGTTCTTATCACTTATCTTTAATTTACATAAAATTCTGACTATCCTCCTCCGTGAG
The DNA here is from genome assembly GCF_030267445.1 of Bombyx mandarina. Taxonomy (NCBI): domain Eukaryota; kingdom Metazoa; phylum Arthropoda; class Insecta; order Lepidoptera; family Bombycidae; genus Bombyx; species Bombyx mandarina. The sequence continues at coordinate 12,490,245 of NC_143221.1, forward strand.
TCACATTCCTCATGTCTGAGGGTCGTGACCGTCTCCTCCCATTATCCTTCTCTGGATGAGTGTAACATCTCACAGCGTCCCCAGCGTTAAACACTTACCAGAGACCATTGACTTGACAAATGTAAAAACCGCCGCTTTGAGATACAAGGTCGAATTCTCAATTTTTATAACGGCTCCTCCAATCTACAAGGCAGACATCATGACTGCTACGTGATAAGAATAGGTACCTACTCTAACAGCCTACTGATATGAAGCACAGAATAAGCTGGATTTATTACCATTATCAACTACCAACGTGTGTATGAAATAAAAACGGTTTTAATAATTAAGTTACTAGCTGACCCGGCAGACTTCGTAGTATCTCAGTCGACAAATAAAATACCTAAACTTTTATATAAAATAAACTTAAAACAAAGAAAAGGAATCCGTCCGACGGGGACACATCAAAGAGAAAACAAAATTGTTATTTTTATTTAATTCCGAGCATTTTCATATTTATCTAGGTACCTTTTAAACCTTCTCTGGACTTCCACAAATAATTCAAGACCAAAATTAGCCAAATCGGTCCAGCCGTTCTCGAGTTTTAGCGAGACTAACGAACAGCAATTCATTTTTATATATAGAGTATTATTATTTCTTAAAATTAATGGACAGAGCACAGGTTTATGTTACGTATTTACGTGTTTTCTTAAAAAAATAGTGTCCCTCTCAACTGATCCAATCATAATGGCGTTACTACATGTCATAGGGTACGGCAGAAGCACACAGGGGAGATATTATCCTATTGGTCGACTAAGATCAGTTGTTATAAAAGTCTTATTGACAAATTCCAATTTTCAGAACAGAAATGAATCCATACAAATATCTCATGTCTGTTGTCCTTCGAAATTAAATATGTGCACGCCCGCTGAAAACGTTTTCCTTGAAACAAATAACTTTGGAATTGTTCGAACAAACAAAGAACCTTTCGATTTGTTTACTAACGAAATGTCGCAAACTTCCGACTATTCACTAAACCTGGTACGTACATATGTGTTTGTGCGTTAACATCTATATATTAATACGTGAAGCAAAAACTTTGTATCGCTTTTTACGAAAATTGCGCGGACGGAGGAGTATGAAATTTTCCACACTTATACAGAACTAGAGGTCCCACAGTAGTCGAATTTCGACTATAATTAATTGGAATTGTAAGTTTGTACACTATTATGATAGTATTTTATACTTCTATAATCACAAATTTCGCCAAAACTACACTATAAAAAAATATCAATAAAGACAAACAATATTTAATCTATTCTCAATTTGACAACAGACGTCAAGAACAAAAGTTTGACAATAAATAGTAAGTTATTTTAAAAAAATATTAGCATTGTGCACTTCTTCTCTATATTCTCTATATATGTGGGAAATTCCATACTCCTCCGTCCGCGCAATTTTCGTCAAAAGGGATACAAAGTTTTTGCTTCACGTATTAATATATAGATATAGAGAAGAAGTGCACAATGCTAATATTTTTTTTAAATAATGCATAAAATATACATTAAATCAATAAAGAAAACATTACACACAGTACATAGCATGTATTTGACGCACACACGCATGCATATTATAGATTGTCAAACTTTTGTTCTCGACGTCTGTGGTCAAATTGAGAATAGATTAAATATTGTTTGTATTTACTAATATTGTTTTACACAATTTTTTAAGGCTACACTCTAGCCTTGGCGAAATTTGTGATTATAGAAGCATAAAATACAATCATAATAGTGTACAAACTTACAATTCCAACTAATTATTATAGTCGACTTCGACTACTGCGGGACCTCTAGTTAGGTAAATCAGATTCGCCATTCCCATAATATGTATAGTCAACATACGTAGTACATACAAAATATATTGTAGTGGACTACATAATTTCAAACATATATTACTTTTAGCACGAATACGTAAAGAGCACGCGTCCAACTTTTTTGAAAGTTTACTGCGGTGATGTTACATGCGAAGACTGCAACTCAAGATGAAGTTTGATTTTCTAAGTAATTAATAATATATGAAATTTCAAGATTGTTAACTCACTTAAATCATTGAAAACCAACCAATTCATGAAAATATTATGAAAAAATAAAAAAATTAAATAAATTATCTTTGTGGATTTTTTTATTTACAAATTTAGAAAAAAATATATTTACAATTATGTACAATTCAGTGACATCTGAATTGTGTATTAAAACTCTTAATTAGGTGGGCCGTACGACGTTGCCGGCTTAGTGTCGGGCAAAAATCCGACGTTTGTATTTGATTGAACAAATTGATTCGAGGACTGGCTGTCCGTAGCCAGCGGGAGTCCATAGTCTTGAGATACCGCTGAGGATGATGAAGACGACGATTGAGCGAAGGAGGAGCCTGAACTTTGAGCATTCTGTCCTGAGGTGTGAGTAAAAGACAGAATTTCGATGCTCGGCTTTGCACTCTCTAATGACACGCCGGACACCAGAGAAAGATAACCTGCGTTCCTTGCGGAATTATGTTCGTCCTCTTTGATTATATTTTGGACACGACCAACAACCACTGAGTCCAGAGCATCTCGATGTATCTGCTCTTGGCTTTGAGCGCTGCTATATTGGTTTGAATCGGCCTGGTAGCTGGACAAAACTTGTGAGCCGCCGCTGCCACTAGGTTGAGTTTCGAGGGGCAATTGTGAGGTCACCTGGTTTTGTTGTTCTGCGAACTGTGGCTGTTGGTAAGAATAGCCTGACTGTTGCTGTTGATATTGGTTCGATTGATACGGTTGGATTGGAATTGGTTGAGGTTGCGGAGCTGGGTTGACAGGAGGGGAGGGAGCTGGTCTGGGTAGAGCAGGCTGTTGGGGCAATTGGTACTGTGGATTCGGTTGTCGGTATTGAATGGGCTGTGGATAGCTAATTGGTTGTACTGGAGGGGCGGGTTGGTTATAAACAGGTCGAGGAGCGGGAGGTTGATAAGAAGGCGGACGATATGCTGGTTGAGGTGCAGGCGGACTGTATACTGGTTGAGTTGGTGCCGGTGCTGGAGCTGGTTGTTGGTAAATCGGCTGCGGTTGTGGTTGTTGGTAAATCGGCTGCGGTTGTGGTTGTGGTTGAACTAGAGGTTGAGCCACAGGCTGTACGAATGCCGGGACTATATTTGGTTGTTGATAGTGGTAGCCGTCTTGAGGATTCGGTACCGGCTGAGGTTGTGGCGGCGGAGGAGGTGGATGATGATGATGTTGATGTGCCGGAGGTGGGGGCGGTTGTGGAATGGGATATTGTGATGGAGGTGGATAGTATTGTGGAGGTTGCGGGTATTGAGGCAGTGGCGGTGGAGGATTATAAGGTCGTGGCGGTGGCGGTGGCGGTGGCGGTGGTGGTGGTGGCGGTGGTGGTGGTGGCGGCGGTGGCGGTGGTGGTGGTGGCGGCGGTGGCGGTGGTGGTGGCGGCGGTGGTGGCGGCGGCGGTGCAGGTCTTATAGGATAGTTGAGTGACGGCGCGTTTGCTCCTGGCCGCGGCAGATGATACGGCGCCTCTGCCGCAATAGCGGCTACCAGCGACAATATCGCTATCTGTAAATTACAAGTTAATGTTACATCAAAGCGCTCCGAAACGTCCACGCCTATCACTTTTTCTCAAACAAATATTACAGCTATTATTGACTAAACACACAATTTCACTTTCGTCGCGTTTGTACTTACCGCACTCCTCATGCCTGCGATCGTGTGCGACAATGTGTGGTTCAGGTGGTGGCCACAGGCGCTTTATACTCTCCACCACTACATGATCCATACGCAAACGCTGGGAGCGTCATCGTGTATTTGCTTGAGCTATTGCAATATAATCCGTAGTAAGTACGAATCTATGTATGTTGCATGTTTGTTGTGTTTTCAGTGAATACGTAATGATTTGCAGTATTTGTGGAAATGTTTGTTCAGACATTACGATTACTTAGACACTGTTACGGTTCGAACTTTTGTTGCAATATCATAGAATATTGTTAAAGTAAACGGATTCTTAGCGTGGTTTAGTTTAAAATTCTGTTTTTTTTTTGTTGTCCTTGAATATAATCGCTAAAAAAATTTCGTCTGCTTGATCCTATTGTTTCGTGTAACAAACCTATCCATTTCTGCAACTGTGAATGAAAACGTACTAGTTCAATGGAACGGCACTAGGTCATTACTGTTTGTTGTTTTTGTCATTTTCGGATCGGACTGATGTGGCACGCACGGGCACTATTCAAATTCTGAGTGTTCTCGCTTCGCAACCAAAATTTCAAAGGTTTTCTGTGTCAATGAAAGAAAAATTACATTTTCTTTTGCAGCAAACAGATCTTTTATTTCGTTTTACCGTAAAAATATATATTGGATGAGCATTTTTAAGATCGAAATTTAATTGAGGAGCTTTTTTCAGATCTAGCGCCAATAATCATTGAAATTGCAATATTAATCAACCTCATAATACGTCAAACCTTTTTTTTATTCTCATTACTAAAGCTGCAACCATTCCATTAGCGCCATTAATCGTTCGTACTTTACACATATTTGCGTATCATTAAAACAAACAAACTAATGACCTCTAGTTGCATTAAATTGCAATCGATATCGTCAATGGATTAAGAAATCAATCCGTCTTATGTTTTTGAATGGTTTCATGTGAATTTTGAAGTGCCCGTAATGTATTGAGTGTGTTTGGCATATGTATCCAAATACAGACAGCAGAACCTAAGCGATGTTCACTCATAGCAGAAAGCATTTACCAATTTTTACCTAATTAAACGCCTTGTGAATTTCTTATTTTCAATTTATTATTTAATATGTCATCCATGATTACGAAAACTATACAGTCTTCGTTTTTTTTTTACTGCCCTTGTAGGCAGACGAGCATGCGACCCATGGTGAGTGATTAGCGTCGCCCATGGACGTCAGCAATGCCAGGGCAGAGTCAACCCGCTGCCTACCGTTATGTACTCTCCTTCTCGTTTGAAGAAGGAAATGTAATATTTGTTATTGATCCGTTTCTTTCTTAACTGCCTTACTCGTATAAGGTGGTTAGGTGTTCCTTTTCAGTGATAAGTGACTATCTTTGTTGCAGTGGTTACTAAGGACATATCCAAGGTCTGTTTCATTAAAAAGCAATCAAAAAGCAGTCTAAACTCTTGTTATAGTGCCGTAGAAAAATCTAGAATACGACAGCAGCGCTACCCATCGGATCTAAGAAATCTGCACCACTCAGGAATCTATACGAACAAACATACACAAAAAAAATAGAATCTGTCCACCCACTTTAAATTACACATTAGACAAATAAATAATATTATAGATAACTAGCTGTACCCGTCCGCTTCGCTGGGCATTTAAAATTAACATTATTATTTCTCACCCCCGCAAAGATTCTCATCATTAACGCCCCCGCAACTGGTGTAGGGAGTCCAACACTCATATAAATATTAGCCTATCCATTAAGTACATGTGTTTTCTACAAGGATGCCAAAGGACAATGCCCATTTTCTATGGGCGTTGGGGCCCCTAAAAAAAGTTGTCGCGTCATAATGGTTTTAACTTATTTTGATAGACAAAGAAATATCGTTTCATATTCAGAAAACTATTTTTATATTCTCACCCAGGTTTAAGATAAATCTGTTTTTTTCTGCAGCTATAATTAAGTTGTTAATTGTTTTTTTCGAAATCAATAATCGCTTTCATCATTATTTACAGTATTAAATAATTTAATTGTGGTTAATGTTGCTAAAAATAAGCCCTTACGTACATTTTATTATTATTATATCCTCATAATAATAATAAAATGAAATGAAAATCCGGAAGCCGACAACGACATTGTTGTTCTTGTTTTTAAATTCGCCAATAAGCAGGCAAAGAGCGTAGCCTATACAGCCTAGTCTGTCGTAGTTATATTTTTTTATGTCAATAAAAAGCCGGTGTATCTCTTTTTATTGCTTTTTGGGAGTTTTGACGTCAACTCGATGAATAGCTTATTGAGCGAGCATGAATTTCCGCAGACCTTTTATCTTGAAAAAAAAACAGTCACTGCTATGTTAGCCACAGTTTTATTTCAATGCCTCAATAATCGTGAACAACGATTATTGACATTCAATACACAAAACAACGCCCAATTTATATATTATACATCCAATAAACTATTAAAAAAACATTAAAATAAAACTTCAAGTGACGCTTCACTCGGGTTGCTGCCAAAACTCTCTGATCATATATAATAAGAATAGAGTAATGGTAGGCCATTGAGATTTTTACTAATGGAATCATTAATATCTAAAAATATTAAATACTAGCGACCCGCCCTCGCTTCGCTTCGGAAACATTAAAACACACATGAAACCAAAAAATAAAAATAAAAAAAAAATTAAAAAAAGTAGCCTATGTTCATCAGGGACAATGTCGGCTTCTAATGGAAAAAGAATTTTTCAAATCGGTCCAGTAGTTTCGGAGCCTATTCGAAACAAACAAACAAACAAATCTTTCCTCTTTATAATATTAGTATAGATTAGTATAGATTACTTTATTCTATCGTAAATAGTTTTCGCAAGGCATGCGATGTAAAAAATATTTTAGGTGATTTTTTTACACCTTGGGTTACATTATTGGAGTTTTAGTAAGGATCCCTAACTTTTTTCAAAAAATATTATAGCCTATGTCACTCGGAAATACTGGAGCTCCTAAACAGTGAAAGAATTTTTCAAATCGGTTCAGTAGTTTGGAAGCCTATTCGAAACAAACAAACAAACAAATCTTTCCTCTTTATAATATTAGTATAGATTACTTTATTCTATCGTAAATAGTTTTCGCAGGGCACGCGATGTAAAGAATATTTTAGGTGATTTTTTTACAGCTTGGGTTACATTAATGGAGTTTTAGTAAGGATCCCTAACTTTTTTCAAAAAATAATAATGCCTATGTCACTGGGAAATACTGTAGCTCCTAAACAGTGAAAGAATTTTTCAAATCAGTTCAGTAGTTTGGAAGCCTATTCGAAACAAACAAACAAACAAATCTTTCCTCTTTATAATATTAGTATAGATTACTTTATTCTATCGTAAATAGTTTTCGCAGGGCATGCGATGTGAAGAATATTTTAGGTGATTTTTTTACACCTTGGGTTACATTATTGGAGTTTTAGTAAGGATCCCTAACTTTTTTCAAAAAATATTATAGCCTATGTCACTCGGAAATACTGGAGCTCCTAAACAGTGAAAGAATTTTTCAAATCGGTTCAGTAGTTTGGAAGCCTATTCGAAACAAACAAACAAACAAATCTTTCCTCTTTATAATATTAGTATAGAAGTATAGATTACTTTATTCTTTCATCAATAGTTTTCGCAGGGCACGCGATGTAAAGAATATTTTAGGTGATTTTTTTACAGCTTGGGTTACATTAATGGAGTTTTAGTAAGGATCCCTAACTTTTTTCAAAAAATAATAATGCCTATGTCACTCGGAAATACTGTAGCTCCTAAACAGTGAAAGAATTTTTCAAATCGGTTCAGTAGTTTGGAAGCCTATTCGAAACAAACAAACAAACAAATCTTTCCTCTTTATAATATTAGTATAGAAAATAACTCATGGTTTTAAGTAATAATAATTATTACAATATATAAATATTGAATTGAACAAAAATAAACTAAAAGTCTGTGAATTATAACCATTCGCTATTTTTTTTAATTTGTTGTTCAAGTCACAGACAACTCTTTCGTTTGGCAGCATATAGGGTTACTATAAGGCTGTATGGGCTAAGCCCTTTGCCTATTGACGAATTTAAAAACTATGGCACTCAGTTTTGGGATGTTATCAAATAAGTAATTTATTTTTTTGTAAAACAATGCCAGGGCGAAAGAAATGTTGATACATAAACTAAACAACGTAAAAAAATAAGGCATAGTTATTCAAGTACAAATAGTTTTGACATAAAGTTGGCCCACTTTTGGGCATTGTCCTTTCAAGTCAATCGGATGCATGGTCCAGTAGTTATAACGGAACATCCCTGAAAACCACTGTAGATTTATATATTAGTACTAGCGACCCGCCCTCGCTTCGCTTCGGAAACATTAAAACACACATGAAACCAAAAAAAAAAAGTGTGTGTGTCCGCTCCGACGCACGACTGGAGTTTACTGGATATAAAAAATTAAACGAAACAATACGAGAAATAGTTCTATATTACGACAACACGATACACTACAGATTATTAACAAATTAACGAGACACAAAACAAACGACTAACAAATATATGAAAATACAATAATGAGAGAAACGCGCGATCAGTACGAGGCTTTGTGGCGGACTGCCGGCGCAGCAGCCCGGCGCGCATTTCGTGTGACATGCGCATAACGCATTTCGTGTGACATGCTAGTACGATTTTGGTCCCCATAATTTTCATACCCCGGGCCTATATATGTAAATCGATTCTAAAGGAGTAAACTCCAAAAAATAAAAAATAATAAAAAAAAGTAGCCTATGTTCATCAGGGACAATGTCGGCTTCTAATGGAAAAATAATTTTTCAAATCGGTCCAGTAGTTTCGGAGCCTATTCGAAACAAACAAACAAACAAATCTTTCCTCTTTATAATATTAGTATAGATAGATATAGATTGAAATAATTAAAACAATTTACTTACGTATGCATCAGTTATATTTGTTTTACTTACATAAAATCAGCGGCTTATTAACTAAAAACGTGCTCGAAGTTCCTTTACTCTGTACGACAAATGCTTAGCGCGAACTTTGACATTAAATATAAAGTGAAATCCTAAAAAATCGCTCTCATTTACGAATTTGAACGCACTTATGAAACTAACATTCGTTAGATAACTAATGAATGTGACATTAAAAAAATATCTCTCGAAGCCATTAGGAGACCCCACGATTCATGTAAATTTGTCGTTATCAAAGGTCAAATTGTCTCGAATGCACAAAAGCGTGGACTAATATAATTTTAATAGATTTTATTTATTTATTTTTTATTGCTTAGATGGGTGGACGAGCTCACAGCCCACCTGGTGTTAAGTGGTTACTGGAGCCCATAGACATCTACAACGTAAATGCGCCACCAATTTTGAGATATAAGTTCTAAGGTCTCAAGAATAGTTACAACGGCTGCCCCACCCTTCAAACCGAAACGCATAACTGCTTCACGGCAGAAATAAGCAGGGCGGTGGTACCTACCCCCGCGGACTCACAAGTGGTCCTACCTCCAGTAAAATTGTATTGTATTTATTATGCTAAAGGCGGATATGGAGGAGAATAATCACACCCAGAAGGATGCCGAAGACCCAACAAAGTGGAGGAGTTTATGTAGAAAAGCTGATCTAGGCACTAGACGTCGTGGCCTAAAGGATAAGACGTCCATGCATTTGTATCCAGCGATGCGATGGTGTTCAAATCCCGCAGGCGGGTACCAATTTTTCTAATGAAATACGTACTTAAAAAATGTTCACGATTGACTTTCACGGTGAAGGAATGACATCGTGTAATAAAAATCAAACCCGCAAAATTATAATTTGCGTAATTACTGGTGCTAGGACCTCTTATGAGTCCGCACGGGTGGGTACCAACACCCTGCCTATTTCTGCCGTGAAGCAGTAATGCGTTTCGGTTTGAAGGGTGGGGCATCCGTTGTAATTATACTGAGACCTTAGAATTTATATCACAAGGTGGGCGGCGGCATTTGAGGTGAGATTGTAAAACAGTCTCACCTCAAATAAAAATTTGACTTTTTTGTTTCTAACTATGCTGATAGCCTTGAGAGGCTATTTCAGCTTGTCCTTGACGTGTAGGTGAGCTCACTGATACGAATTGATAGAAAAAAAAAAGTGTTAATCTAAGTTAGTGGAATCTAAGGAATCGAGATTTTATGGAAATATTCCATAAGAAGAGGCATTTACATTACATTTGTTTACATTTTCTCTTCTATGTCATTACTTAATCCGTCAACCATTGTATAAATGACCGTGGTGAGCGCGAAGGCATTTTTATTCAACGACACGATTACGATTTATCGGATTCGGACTCCATTTTATTGACCCGATATTTACACACTAGCGGTATACCCACATTAGTATTTGTTGTATATTTATTAATATATAAACCATGTACAGCCCATATGTATTAAGCATGTGAGGGAATTTTCCTTTTACGTAGATAAAAAAGGCTCTAAAATATTGTGACACACGTTCACGGAATCCTTATTCGAATACAAAATAAAAGCTAAGCATGTTTTAGCAATTTTAAGCGATTTTTGGAGCTTATAGATACGAACTCATTATGATCTAAAGTGTATTAGGTCCGGTATACACGTGGCGATGAGACTGTGTTTGTATTCAAATCTCGAAAGCAGGTACCAATTTTTGTAGCAGTCTGTATGCTACAAAAATTGTATGTTGTCCAGTCCATTGTTGTCCAGTATGGCCTCATGTCGCATGTCTCAAAGTAGCAGCATTCATTATGTATATGGTCTCCGATAACCAAATGAGCCACTCCTCGTTCCACCGACTTGTTGTTGTAAGCAATAAATAATTATCTCCAAATTAAGATTCATTTCCTAATAGGATAATCTCTGGCGGGTGGCGGGATCTCGCCAGGCTTAAGCGCCTCCCGTTGCTTCCTCTTAGCTACAATGCGCTCGTGAGTTCTCTTCATTTCCAAAATCTCTTTCATCTCTTCCTTGTCTTCGTCCTGGAATGGTTAAAATACTTTGCACCCTTTTTAAGGATATTGCGCTAACAGAGCAGCATTTAATTCCAATTGAGATTGAAAAAGAAAAACACAATAATAATACAAAAAAGAAAGAAGACCATTTTAAAATGAAATGAGAACGCTATCAATGTAATCAAAGTCAATTAAATATGATTTAAGTAATAAGGATAAGTCGGAAACTGCCGGTAAAATATTGATAAAATTTAAATGAGACCACATGAGAAGCATCAGCTTTCAAATAAAAAAATAATGGTCAAAATCAGTTCGACTAAAAAAAATGTCTGAGATAACTCCTATAAAAAAATACACGCGAACTCACAGCCCACCTGGTTTTAAATGGTTACTGGAGCCCATAGACATCTACAACGTAAATGCGCCACCCATCTTGACGTATAAGTTCTAAGGTCTCAAGTATAATTACAATAGCTGCCCCACCCTTCAAACCGAAACGCATTACTGCTTCACGGCAGAAATAGGCAGGGCGGTGGTACTTACATACGCAGACTCACAAGAGGTTCTACCACCAGTTAAAAACTCCTTTTTTGAGATTGACTAACAAAGGAGTTACAGCCGTCGAGCACTAATACTAAAACATTGAAAGTACCTTTTGATTGATTCTCAAGACTAAAGCCCTCTTTCCATTGGCCATAGGCTGACTGTACGTCATCAGCTGCTTTAATCTCTGCGCCGGTGGAACTCCTCGCTCCACCACCAACACTATCCGGGCCCACTGCCGCTGCCATTCGTTCCTCGTCTCCGCTATCTTCTGGTAAGTGTTCCCCATCATGGCAATCAACATGTTCACCAGGAGAATCGCTACTATTATCATATATATCACGAAGAGGAGCTGCAAATGTTTCTTTACATTATTTAACTTATTCTTAGAACTAGCGACCCGCCCTCGCTTCGCTTCGGAAACATTAAAACACACATGAAACCAAAAAAAAAAAATAAAAAAAATTTTAAAAAAAGTAGCCTATGTTCATCAGGGACAATGTCGGCTTCTAATGGAAAAAGAATTTTTCAAATCGGTCCAGTAGTTTCGGAGCCTATTCGAAACAAACAAACAAACAAATCTTTCCTCTTTATAATATTAGTATAGATGATTTTCATATTTCAGGTTTTCTCGAAATTTCGATGCTGTTACAAGCGCCATTATCAAAAAATAGTTTTTTGTTCGTAATATTTACGTTCGTAAAATGACCAAACAATAAAGCTTCACAAACTACTGCCACGATGAAAGAACATGTAGTTCTAAATACTTTAGTATTATTAATAAGTAGGTAATGTATCAGTAGGCAGCGGCTTGGCTCTGCCCTTGGCATTGCTGAAGTCCATGGGCGACGGTAACCACTCACCATCAGGTGGGCCGTATGCTCGTCTGCCTATAGAGGCAATAAAAAAAAAAAGGTAAAGTGTAAATTAAATTTCTTAATATCGGACGGGATAAAGTACAACTGCCAGAACAAAGGTATTTTATTACTATACATTACCGTGAGCGATGTCATATCTGGAAGCTAGTGTATTAAAAATTATTATAGAGCACATACTATTAGTTCCGGTTTGATAGTATTGGTCGGCCTGTTTCTGTCGGAATCGCATTTAACTAATGGCCAATCTGGTAATAAATAAAATGACGATATGCGGAACGTATACTTTTCTTATCCCCACCTATTCGCTGGTAGCGAACAGCTAAGAGGCTGTTCCGGGACGAACCGGGTAGGTAAGTTCACGGGCTCAACCTGAGAGAATTTGCTAACACTAGCCCTAGCGAGAGCAGTGATTCGCAGAATCTACCACCGGATCGGAAACGCGACCCACTGAGAAGATCCGGCGAGAAACTCAGTGGGCCGTGTCTGCGGGTTAATTTACTCGTCGAGCCCTTAGTCGCAAGCGACGGGTTCGACAAGAACGATGACCGGTGCTTGAGGTACTTAAAAGCACTGTTAGTGGATCGGGAGGATCCGAAATAACGGCTCTATAACCTCACCTAAACACAGCAAGATCGTCAATAACTTATGATATATCTTATAATTTGTTCAGCACACATTATGTTACTGCAGTATAGCGGTCATCGTATTTGCGTATGTCACGTACGCATTAAGTCCGTATACCGTTACGAAAAAGAGTGTCAAATCCCAACGCAATATTTACCTTTGCCTCTATTTCGTGGTCGGTGCGATCGAACGCGGTATAGTAATCTGAGAACGACGTTAGAGACATTAGAAACATCGCCATGATGCTCTCCATGGGGGAGGGCATTGGGTTGGACACCGAGTCATCAACGCCTTCAGGCGTGTTGGGATTGTCGAATGATAAGAATATAACGTAGTACGCTGGAATACAATCAAATAATTTTAGAATTTTTGCATATTTTTATCAGTAGCGTCGTTGTGTTTTTCTTTAACTAGCAATGGTAAAATTAGTGACATTTTAGAACCCGTTCAACTTTCTATTACGAGTACATGCTAATCGATATTAATGATGTCCTAACTCTTTTGACTGTACTTCAAATTTGAAAATAGTAGGTACTATAACAGAATCTTTCTTTGGAGTGCCAACAAAAACTTTACCGAACTTTAATTAGGAAGGACTTTTGAACACATAGAGAAGATCCATGCAAACATTCATATTTATTTATATCGAGGGGTGAAATACCATTTGGTTTAAGAACATTTTTGCAACTTTACAGGAAAGCCACTTAAAGTTTAAAATTTGGATAAAAAATATCACGACAAAAAAAACTTCTTCAGCCTTTTCTATGGGGTGAACATATTTAGAGTACAATTAAAAACATCGAATTGTTGATAGTAATACCAAATAAAACGGACCTTTAATTACAAAGATACTGTAAGATACATATACTATAAGATTACTGTCGTTGTTGTCTTTCTGTTTTTAATTTTTTATTATTATTTATAGTATTGTTAAATCTCTATTAATATGTTAATGTAATGCATGCTGTGATTGCCTATAATTAGAGTTGCAGTTATCAATTGCTCTATACATGTCAATGTTATTTTATGTCTTACTGTAAACCCTGTCGGTAATCCTTAAATAAATAAATAAATGTGGCGTATTAAGCGAAATGTTGCTTAAACCAAACAGCCTCACCCCTCGATTACGTAGATAGATCAAAGTCACCACAGTATTTAATAACCAAGGCGATGAAATCACTGACCTTGTGAGAATCCCATAACGAATACCAAATAGATACAAACGAAACGCAGCAAGTCACCCATCACCATGCGGTATATCATGACCACGAATGGACCCACTGTTTTGAAACCCCTAAAATTATTATTTTTTTAGTTAAATCTAACCCGATAATGATGAGAATCGTGTGACTTCAACACCATTGAACTTGGTTATATTGATAACAATTTGGCAACAATTTAGTGCTTTTGGTGCAAAGGAATAATGCGTACCAGTTCCAAGAAAATGGTAGCCATCAGTCCAATGGAATAGGGGCTTTATTACACAGGATAGCTAGTAGTTGCTCAACGGTGAGCATACAGTGAGCTATGCCCGTATTCTTATAAAACGTGAGTATTTATTATAAAACCCACCCTAACAACCATTTAATTTCCTATTAGTTTTTAATATCGTAAATATTACTGGGGGTAGGACGTATTGTGAGTCCGCACCGGTAAGCACCACAACCGTGCATATTTCTGCCGTGAAACAATAATGCGTTTTGGTCTGAAGGCTGGAGCAGTCGTTATACTGTAAAAACTGAAATCTGAGAATTCATGTCTCGAGGGAGGTGGCGGCATTTACTTTGTAGATGTCTATGAGTTCCGGTAACCACTTAACGCTACGTGGGTCGTGAACTCATTCACCCATCTAAGCAATAAAAAAATTGAATTTATGAGATTGCCTATGGTCGAAATACGGCTCAGTACGACCATACTTTTCACTCTAAGGAATTAAGCCGGCAAATGCATGAAAGGTAGTCTACTCACGAATGCTCACAATTGATGAAGATGTATATTACTTATGCACACCTAAATTGTGCCAATCGTTCGTTTGTCATCGTTAACTAATACATAAACACAAAAATAAAAGAAGCTCATAAAAATTCTAACTACCTGCAAAAGAACAAGAAGTAAGGAGCAGTGGTGAGCATGATCATGACAGCGAGATGGTCTTCCGCCTCGTCAGCGCACCATAACCTCAAAGTTGGCAGTATCAACATCAGCAGACACGAAAACAAGAACATCACCCTGAGAAAGAGTATCTTACATAATTTACCCAGAAAGGGTCACGATATTTTTAAAACACATTATTCATTTCACTGGATCCTCTCAAAAACAATAATCGGTTATTGTACTGATAATACCGGCATCAAAAACCGCCTTGTATTAAAAATTAGATTGCGGGGTCATAAAACATGACCTCGCGTTATTGTACTGTGCCATTGCGCAGTTTTATTTCTGACCATACGGTTCATTGGGCCGCGAATGATGACTGTGACTCAATATCAGAGCTTCCAAAGCCAAGCCACTGTACCGTATTGAAAACTTTCTAGGACCCTGTTTAAAAAGAGAGATGTCATAATACTAATAGCATCGAGGCTCGGAATTAATTCCATGATGGGCAGAAATATTGTTGCAGTCCTAGGGTACCCCGCTGGTACATAGGGAGCTCACAAGCTGTCTCCACTTGACCCTATCTTGCGCCTGCTCCTTGATATCACTCCGGGTCACGTTGGCAGTCTCTGTTGGCATCTCGCTCTTCACGGACGTCGCCAAATTTGTACAGGATGACCAGGTCTTCTCCTGTCTAGAGGTTGCCACTCAAACGCAATTGTTGCTGCGTTGACCCCGTTGCATCATAGAGTATGTCCTATCCATCGCCATTTCCGACGGGCAATATAATGCGCAATGGGGGTTTGGTCACGTTTAGTCTAGAAGTATTTTGGCAGAAATGGCTAGAAAAATCTCAACATTTACGCTTGTGGGATCATAGCGCTACCATCTTACCATTATAATCCATATTAGAATGAAGTTCATAACACTACAGTACC
This sequence comes from Bombyx mandarina, assembly GCF_030267445.1. Classification (NCBI taxonomy): domain Eukaryota; kingdom Metazoa; phylum Arthropoda; class Insecta; order Lepidoptera; family Bombycidae; genus Bombyx; species Bombyx mandarina. Next base: position 12,506,010 of record NC_143221.1, read on the forward strand.
TGGATGGCACAGTGCTCAGATTCTCTATAAACATTTTGATCCCGAGGAACTTTGCTTCACGTAGCGCAGCTCCGAAATAAGCCAAAGCCCCCAACCACAACAACAGCTCTGCAGATATCCTTAGCTGTTAAATATATTGGCAAATCGCAAGATTAATTATTGTTTGGTCCAATAAGAACAAGACAACCCATAAAAAATAACATACTTAAAAGTTACCTTAAAATAATAAAAAATGCGTAATAACTGGATTGTCTATTTATTCGTGGTACAACACCAAAATCAGTCAGTCATAAGACCAGTGACAGCAAAACAGAAAAAAGGGTAAAAACACAAAATGGAAGCAATAACAGTTCTATAGAGAATGAAACAAAATTTTAGCGCTCCATTTTTTGCTGTTCTTTCGTCAAAATTTATCATAAATTTCTATTTTGAATAGTTAATAATGTAATATATAATATTAAAAAATTAGAACAATTTTAATAAAAAAATTGAAGGTATGATTTCTGGTAGCAAAGTTCCGAAATTACATTCAGTGAATTCGTAAGGACTTACTTTGGCTTGCCACGTGTCCAAGTTCATCAACCTGCATTCCTCTGTCAAGTCTTCCCACCAACCTTCAACGTCATTCTCCCTGGGTGCTTCAGTCGCTGTGACGTATAAATATTTAGTCATATTAAAAAAAAGTAATAGAACTAGAAGATTTATGATAATAATATTATAATAACTGGGAACAAATCACGCACAGTCATCCGGCCCCTATTTAGGATTCCCTACATAATGGATACCAGAGACTGATAAACCTACTTATATTTACATTTATATTATCTAGATAATAAACAGCCAGACAAAGTGCAAAAAACCTGTTCATCACCCAATGTTGGCCCGATGTGGGCATCGAACTATCGACTCTCAGCGCAACGGTCAGGGGCGCTAATTACTACACCACCGAGTCAGTCATACCATATACCTTCAGTTGGTGAGTAAAAAGCTGTTAATTCATTTGCCATCAAATTTGATTGACCCAGCCTGTACATGGAAAGTATATGTCATCTCATAGTTAGGTATACATGGGTACATATATAGGATATTTTGTTAAAAGAAATAAGCAGTCGTTTCATTAGTTTTTACGATGACAGATAAGTATCTTAACACTGCGTGTGGTATTTTAAGGGATCTAAGGAGATTTTACATAGGCTGATTTTGGTGGCCTAATTCTAAATATAAACCTCACAACTCATGAATGACCAATAATTGCATTAAAAAAAAACATTTCTTAGCTTCATGACTTCAATTATAAAACACTGCACAAGATCGAGGGACTGCTGATCAATAGCCTTTGCAGTAGGCACTTGGAAGGAGAAAAAAATAAAATAAAAAATGTAATGGTATAAAATGTATATATATATAATGAGAGTTATGTGTTAGATTTTTTAAGTCACTAACATAGATATAAGTAATTACTACTAACAAAATGTTATGGTTTTTAAAAAAAAAAACTGAAATAAAGTATTAATAATAATAATAATAATAATTGAGTCTATTACAGCAAAAAGCAACGGAATCAATACAAAATCTTACATTTTTCTTTGGGGTGACTTTTGAATCGTGCACAATGAGTACCCCCGAACTTAGTACCGTTCAGGACTTCAACAGCATTCGCATCAAAATCTGCGTTCGGGGTCATTGTGCAATTTTCTGGAAAACCAAAAACACGTTCGATTGGCTTCTAGAAAATACGCTATTTAGTTAATTATGAATCGTGAAATGATAAAACAGGGTCATAAGGGATTTGTGAACATTGAACCTGTTATCTATACTTCTATACTAATATTATAAAGAGGAATGATTTGTTTGCTTGTTTGTATTGAATAGGCTCCGAAACTACTGGACCGATTTGAAAAATTCTTTTTCCATTAGAAGCCGACATTGTCCCTGATGAACATAGGCTACTTTTTAAAAAAAAAATTATTTTATTTTTTTGGTTTCATGTGTGTTTTAATGTTTCCGAAGCGAAGCGAGGGCGGGTCGCTAGTAATTTAATAAGTTAAAATAAAAAAGACGAATATCGAAATTCACAGAACCATTGTAGTTAATCTATACTAATATAATATAAATCTACAGTGGGTTTTTACGGATGCTCTGTTATAACTACTGAACCATGCATCCGATTGATTGGAAACTTGGTATCCATGTAGAAAATACATGTACTTAATGGATAGGCTAATATTTATGTGAGTGTTGGACTCCCTACACCAGTTGCGGGGGCGTTAATGATGAGAATCTTTGTGGGGGTGAGAAATAATAAAGTAAATTTTAAATGCCCAGCGAAGCGGACGGGTACAGCTAGTTTTTAATATTATCTTAAAATGTTTGCTTAATACAGATTACTGAACATGTAAATACTCAAATAATTCTCACCGACATCCGATACCAGCTCGGTGTCGGTAACGTTTGGACCAATAGTTGAGTTCAAGACAGTTGTATTCAATGCTCTGTCCGGAGGTCCTGGTCTCAATGTGAAGCAGATCAGTGAAACCAGGAAGTAACATGAAAATAGTATGAACTGCCTGTAGAAACGAAACTTAACGAACGTGTTCCATTTCGTTTTCAACAAGTCTATCAGCATGCCTTCTAGTAGACCTAAGTGCTCATCTTTTTCCTGGAATATTGTTTTTAAAGTAGTAAATAGAATGACAATATTACAATATCATCTAAACATAGTAATAAAATTTGAAATATTTCACTAAACAATTCTGCTTGGTTTTCCATCGTAGTCACACATACCACTTCTTCAAGCTAGGATTTCAAGCTAGAAATTATGGCATTCTGTTCTAGATTAGCACAAAATAAAGCAACTAATATAATATTAGACAATTTGAAATCAATGTCTTTGCAATGGTTAGGCCCTAGTGAACAGCGGCCCTATTCCGAACTGGACAATCTAATGCCTTAGGACAGCATGTATATAATAAAAATATGCTTTTCAACATAGTTAAAATACAGACAATATTTGCAATCCTTCAATAAAATTTTCATAGAGTCCTGTATTATTACCTTAAGATGTCTTAGACATCTTTAAATAATTGGTGTAGTAAATAATCATAGTAAAATTTAATTATTATTTTTAAATATACTGATTGGAATGCAAGCTCTTGGATTTCTCTCATTAAACATCGATTAAGTTACTGAGTACTGTAATTCGATTGGTACTAAAGTGGATTATTCCCAAAAAGTTTTTATTTTATTTTGTTATTAGGTATAGTAGAGATTCAAGGACAGCAAATACACTTTGTCACATTTCTGTTAAACATCAATTATTGGTTAATTATAATTTAATACGCTAAATGAATTCTGTTACTAACAGACAATGCTACGTACCTGCCAAAAGATGGCAGCACACGTTCTCCTTAAATACATATTTGATGTTTTATCGAAACAATAATGTACGTAAAAGCTGAGACGTACAGTTTAATTGCAACATAATTAATTCTCAATAGCAAATTCGGTATGGTTGGTCATACAATTAACTAATAAAAAATGAATAGATACCGATTTACTGTAATTGGCAACCTTATTCCGTTTCTTTAAAACTAGTTTTACAGTTTAATCAAGTGTTTTTTACTACCACGTCGATGGTGACCACGAAAACTGTATAAAGTATTGGAAACGTGGCAATATAATGACAATAAAAAATACGAGATTAAATCGTAAAAGTAATTTTAGATAATTATGTCTACGACTCGCGAATACCGAAGATACTACACCATTCTGATTCTTTATTGTACACAGAATTTTATTAAAGGTTATATAAATTTTACATCATACATTAAAAATTAACAAACTTACCCCAAAAACAACCAAATTCAATGCTGAATCCTTACTAATTAGACCTGTTTCGGTGTCTATTGTATCAACTTGCCCTAAAGGGTAGGCGGCGCATGTGGTGGCCCCGATCTGCCAGTAAATCTCCCTTTCGATGTTTAGAATGTGAAAGAACATCTCGGTGCGAGCTAGCTTGGCGGCAAGGGTTAGTGGAGTTAGATTTTGTACGTTACGAATGTTTAGGGACGCTCCCACTTCGTAAGCCATATCGAATGTGCTCTGTTAATGAGAAGAATCTTGATTGGTGATTGATTATCTGAATGAGGCATTCTAATAAATGTATGAATAATTCTAAAAAATCCGAGTACAGCGGGTACTTCGAGTACATCCCTTAATCGTTACGCTTGTGTACAGATTTATCTCGACAAAAGAATTTTAGTTACACAATTGATAACTTTTAATCAAAACACAAATATGGGTAGACCGCTGTGAATCCTTTTATTATAAAAACAGGAGTTAAACTGCTGGGAATGTATGGTGGGCATATATCCAAGACGGATAAATATAAAAAAGGTCTATACAAGCAATATAGTAAGTCCTAAGCTGTTGTGAGCTAGCACGGATGGTACCACCATCCTGCCTATTTCTACACCGAAGAGACACACGTCCCAGTTTAATAAGTGGGACAGCCGTTATATTTGGATTCGTGTGTCAAGTTTTTTTTTTTATTGCTTAGATGGGTGGACGCGCTCAGAGCCCACCTGGTGTTAAGTGGCTACTGGAGCCCATAGACATCCACAACGTAAATGCGCCACCCACCTTGAGATATAAGTTTTAAGGGTCTCAGTAAAGTTACAACGGCTGCCCCACCCTTCAAACCGAAACGCATTACTGCTTCACGGCAGAAATAGGCAGGGCGGTGGTACCCACCCGCGCGGACTCACAAGAGGTCCTGCCACCAGTAATAAAGGTCCTGCCAGCAGTGGACGGTGACACTCACACTGTAATATCCAGAGGCTAAAAGAGGCCATGAGCTCTAAGCAAAAACATCTATCTATTGCAAAGTATTCAACTAGATATATTGTGCAGGTTTAACAGTAGGACTAACGAACCATCTTCTCATATATGACTAGCATGTGCAGAACCGTATTGCCATTAGTATCCTGTTTATCAGGATCCGCTCCTCGTGCCAAAATCAAACGGTAGCACTCCTCCTGGCCTAAGCATGCTGCGAAACTCAACGGATATTCGCCCCAGTAGACGTATCTAAAACAAGCAAACCAATAAACGGCCGTCTGGTGTAGTGGTAAGTGACATGGTCACTACACAAGGGGGTCGTGGGTTCGAATCCCGCCAAGAGAAGATATTTGTATGATAAATATAAATGTCTTTTCCAGGGTTATGGATGTATATTAAATATATGTATGTGTATAATAAAAATCTTACATTTATTTCCGTTATCTGGTACCTGTAACACAAGTTCTTTACGAACTTAGCACGGGACCAGTTAACGTGGCATGATTGTTAGTAAATATTTATTTAAATATCCAATGGTTTCCTTCGACCTTGAATATTTCGTAAGCAAAAAACGAAAGCATGAAGTGAAGCCTCTTGTAATATTTTTTTTTTTGCGACACGCATTTCCTTTTGAATTCTTTATCGACAATTTGACACATCGTGTTTTACTTTAATACAATTATTACAATAGTTTTATTTTTTATTTTTATTTCTTAGATGGTTGGACGAGCCCACAGCCCACCTCGTATTTAATGGTTACTAGAGCCCAAAGACATTTTCAACGTAAATGCGCCACCCACCTTTGAGACATGAGTTGTAAGGTCTCTCTTTAAACAGTACAACGGCTGCCCCGCCCTTCAAACCGAAACGCATTACTGCTTCACGGCAGAAATAGGCGGGGTGGTGGTACCTACCCGTACGGACTCACAAGAGGTCCTACCACCAGTAATTACGCAAATTATAATTATGCGGATTTGATTTTTATTACACGATGTTATTCCTTCACCGTGGAAGTCAATCGTGAACATTTGTTAAGTACGTATGTCATTAGAAAAATTGGTACCCGCCTGCGGGATTCGAACACCGTCGCATCGCTCGATACGAATGCACCGGACGTCTTATCCTTTAGGCCGCGACGGCTACAAAATGATTGATAGGCCAAGAATTGCACGAAGGAATCGTATTTGACAATACGCACCCATTATAATTAGTGTCAGGCTGGACGTTGACCCATTCGTGATCGAAAGAGTCCGTCCTGGAAGCCTTTTGATCCTCAGGACACATGAAGTTCCCGTAGCAACGCTCGTGGTAATCCGCACCCGCGTCCAGTAGGAACTTGGCCATTGTCGGATCTTCGTTGACTATTGTAATATGTAATACAGTTTCACCTAAATAAGAAACCTTCATTATAGATAAGAACTTAGAAGCTAAGAAGACTTATATCTCAAGGTGGGTGGCGCATTTACATTATAGATGTCTATGGGCTCCAGTAACCACTTAACACCAGGTGGGCTGTGAGCTCATCCACCCATCTAAGCAATAAAAAAAAGAACAGCTCTTTATGTCATGTTTTATTCTGAGAGGTAGTTTGGCTCAGTATTAGTCACTAGTTTTCCGTTCAAACTCTCTAATTTATGTTTTAATTTTAGTATTTCTCTTTTATTTCCTGAGATATTGATGTATTTTGAAAAATAATTAATGCAGTTCCAGTTGCAATTGTTGGATATTATTTATTTATTTATTAAGTTGCACCAACAAAGTGATCTACAATACAAAACATTGACAAATTGACAAAAGTTCATGGCAGATGTCACCTCAATTATAGGTGCAATCGACAGTGCATTAACATCAAAAATAAAAAAAATATACAGCTAAGATTTGAATACATTTCATTTTATTCAATAATGTTCGCAATTCCAAAGTTTTTAAAGATCAAGTAACACAGTAGCCTACTAATTCCTATGATTCCAATCCAAAACTTATTTTCAAGGTAAATAGACGTTGTACTTGTGGTGGAAGTCAAACTTCAATAATATGAAGACGCGTATCTACTCAGCGTTTAAATTCTCGTAATTATATAAACGCACAATGGATGAAAACCGAAATTGCGAAAAGAGTGTGGAATGAAGCGTTAAGGTGTGAGTGAGAGGAAATGATGAGAAACGGAAAACAATAAAAGAAAAAAGAGCAAGATGGCGAGTACAACTGACTCATTTTAAAGGTTTTATTGTAACAAAAAAAAATACGAGAACGAAAATATATGAAAAAATCGCGTGCTATTAAGCCAAATAGAAAGCGTTATATAAACTATTCGATTGTTATCAGTGCTGTCATAAATGAAAAAGCTTTTCGCGTTATAAATTGCGAAGGAAGTAATCACTTAATCGTGGACTATTAAATTTTGCCGCATACTTATCAGGCGAACTATCAAATTAATTTGAAAGTTTTTGGAGGTCGATTTTCCTGTATGAAAAAATGGTAGAGATCTCTGATATTAGATGCGCATCACGCTATAACTGCTGAATAGATTTTAATAAAAAAATAAAAAAAATTATGCCTATCTTTAAAATACAATTGCGATATCATTATTTAATCTAAAGATATATTAACATTTAACGATTATAAGCGCGTTTGCAGTAATATTCGATGGTTAGCTTCGGCGGTTAGTCAAGGCAATTTATTATTTAGGTAAATGATTGTAAATGTAATTTTGAAAATTATTATTCTTCAGTTATGAATCGACGATGCTCTATTTTACGTTGGCGACGTTATGTTGTAATAAAATAAAAACAAAATTGTTGAGCAGGACCCACAGTTACAATCTGGAAAGCCGATTTTGCTTTTATGATATTTACCGGAGGCACAACTGTGATTAAATACTTACACAAATAAAGCCTTTACATTATATTCATTGATTTAAACCTTTAACATATCAATCACTAAACAAACAAAACATGAAAATGAGAATCAATTGCATTGAATCATTATTTAAAACGATAAACGATGAAAATTATTAATTATAATATGGAACTCATTAAGAGAAAATGGTCATACTTCTGAGCTATAACAACGAAAGATTGTCTCCTGTATACTAAAGTTCCTAATAACAGTTTTTATAATGTTTAAACCCACACTCACCGTAGTATTCATCGCTGATATAAATATCATTAATCATTTTAGGATAAAAACGTAGCAGTCTTTTAGCGAGATGAGCTAGGAGCGAAGTCGCATTGAGCAGACACAAGTGCAGAATAGTCTCACCCACTGCACCTCTCTCCTGAAATGAAATAATATAGTTAAAAAATGAAAAAAAGGTTTAATCATAATTTGATTCATATAATTAATTGGGCGTGAAGAAATTATAGTTACGTTACATTCTGGTTTTAAGGTATAGTATAAGCCAATACGGTACCACAATCCTAAATATTTAGGTTTGAGATCAAACAAGATTTGAATATGAATTCCAAATATGAAACACTTTCCTGCCTCAACTGTTTCCCAGAAAACACTCTCATCAGTCCACGTGATATAAAGTGAACGCGGACAGAAATCTAGTCCAATAATAATTGAAGACATGAGTGGATGAAAGGGATACAACATTATATATACAATTTGTTAATTTTGAGGAAACGGACAACAAGCTTTTGTTACTTGTACTTTTTCTTCGTACATAACTACTTCATCAAATGCAATTTTTAAAAAGAGCCTTTAAGCTCGGATTTTTAAGGTCTAATATGGTTTATACACATAACACCTTCATTCAACGTCAAAACTCAAAAATCTTAAAACTGGTACTTAACCCCTTCATCCACTCATGTCTTCAATTATGTCGAAACATGCTAATGGTAGCATGTCTTGGGACTCCGCATGGGTAAGTATTACCACTCTGCCTATTTCTGCCGTAGAGCAGTAATGAGTTCCGGTTTTAAAGTAATGATTTAATACCGGGTGGGCCGTGAGCTCGTCGACTCATATAAGAAAAGAAAAAAAAAAGTCAATAAAATAAATAAAAACTTACTTTGACATCCCAACAAAGCTCCCTGTATCCGGCGGGATTAGCGTCATATTCCTCTTGAGTAACAACTGGCCAGTCCTTATCAACGTCGAATTCCTCGTCAGGATTTTCCATGCCTCTGAGTGGAGGCAGCTTCAAGCATCACTCATATTTATTATCATACTGACTAGTCGATAATTATTTGAAAATTACATAAGTCTACTAATATTCTAGCACTAGCTGTACCCGTCCGCTTCGCTGGGCATTTAAAATTAACATTATTATTTCTCACCCCCACAAAGACTCTCATCATTAACGCCTCCGCAACTGGTGTAGGGAGTCTAACACTCATATAAATATTAGCCTATCCATTAAGTACATGTATTTTCTACATGGATACCAAGTTTCAAGTCAATCGGTTGCATGGTTCAGTAATTATACTGGAACATCCGTAAAGACTACTGTAGATTTATATATTAGTATAGATAAGCTTGTGAGTTTAAAGTATGTCATAAATTTTCATTATGAATGAAAACGTAGGTACACTAAAAATACGAACCAGTAAAACGCCTTCATATTACATACATATCTTTAAGACCCGTTTTCTCTGAGAAAGTCGTAAACCGAATAATTTAATATTATGCCCCATAGCTTATCGTCGCATGCGAATTTTTTTTTTTTTTTGTTGCCTAGATGTGTGAGCGAGCTCACAGCCCACCCGGTGTTAAGTGGTTACTGGAACCCATAGACATCTACAACGTAAATGCGCCACACACCTTGAGATAGAAGTTCTAAGGTCTCAGTATAGTTACAACGGCTGCCCCACCCTTCAAACCGAAACGCATTACTGCTTCACGGTAGAAATAGGCGGGGCGGTGGTACCTACCCGTGCGGACTCACAAGAGGTCCTACCACCAGTAATTACGCAAATTATAATTTTGCGGGTTTTGATTTTTATTACACGATGTTATTCCTTCACCGTGGAAGTCAATCGGGAACAATTGTTAAGTACGTATTTCATTAGAAAAATTGGTACCCGCCTGCGGGATTCGAACACCGTTGCATCGCTACGAATGCACCGGACGTCTTATCCTTTAGGCCACGACGACTTCAAATTTAGTTTATTTAGACGAAATTTAGTTAGGCCATTAAATTATCATATTAAATTTGGATTTATATCTATATCATTGCTTAATATAAGGAATTTTCTTTATTATATAATAAAACTAAAGTATACCGTATATTATTTTAAAAGCAAAACTATTAAACCAAGATTTTTAGGTATTCTTTTATACGCCGTTGGGCGTCGAATGGGTTTATGGTCTACTCGATGCCACAGACATTACAACGTGAATGATGCCAGACACCTCGACGTATGAGGTCCAAGTTTGAATTATATTTAATAACGGATGTTCCACCGTTCAAATCGAAAGGCCTGATTGTTTCAGGGTAGAAATAGACAGGATCCTAGAACTTAGAGCAGAGTACTTAGAGCCAACAAGCTTACTATACGTCCTACGACTAAGAAGTGCCAGTTTACGATGGCACTGCGCTGATTTAGGGTCCGTTCACACAGACCGGCTCGGAGAGCATCGGCACGCTTTTTTATTTTTAGACAGACCGGATCGTATACTTTTGGAATTGGTCGGAGCGGAGCCGCTATTTCACATAGACCGGCTGGAAGGGATCTGAAAGCGGATTCGCACACAATCGGAACCGATAAGCTACGCGAGCGAGAAAGAGCGCGCAATCGGAGTAGATCAGCTTCTCTTATTATTTCACACGCAGCGCAAGCATTCGTAATGACAAAAAAGTGCACATGCAAAAATAAACTTTACTACAATAACATAAAACTCTGTTTCCAACGTCATAAAAATCTGCTCTCCTCTCCGAGCCGGTCTGTGTCAACGGACCCTTAATACTCATAGAGCGCCGCTGCCAATTCTGCTTTCGTTTTTAAGACACAGACTTAAATAGATAAGGTGGTGCTTGGTATTAGCAAGCACGGGCAAATTACCAGTTTGTGCCTCGGTCTCTCTTTGTTCCTGAGCAAGACGAGATGAGATATCGGTATATATCGACCCCTCCCTCTATTATACAAAAACGGCTCAACTTTAGTCTTGATAGCGTGATCTATCTCGGCGTATTGCTTGTTCTGCAGAGCTCGCTTCATCATGTCCACCAGGAGACCTCCTCCTATCATGTAATAAAAACCTTGCAGACATTCTTACAGGAACAAAATAGATTACAGGCACGTAACCGACTTCTTAAAAATGATTGAAGACAAGAATAATGAAAAATATACCTCTATATAATTTTATAGTGTAACTATACTTGAGACCTTAGAACTTATATCTCAGGTGAGTGGCGCATTTACGTCGTAGATGTCTATGGGCTCCAGTAACCACTTAACACCAGGTGGGCTGTGAGGTCGTCCACCCATCTAAGCAATAAAAAAAAAGTAGTTTGAAGAAAATATGTACTTTGTGAAAAATACGTTATCGTTGTTCAAGAACAGAACAGAACAACTTTACAACAGACAAAATAAGTGGTGTTTACAATTTGAAAATTTCGTTTTCAAATTATACAAGCTACTGTAATTAAATCAGTCATAGCATTATTATTTTTATCTCCTAGGTTCTGTTCCTAGAAAACCCCGTTAAAGATTGAAAAATAATTATCCAATATAAACTCAGTTAATGAGCCACATTATTATTGAGTTATAGCATTTCATAGGTACATGTGTCCATGGAATCAAATAAATCAAATTTCATTGTCGTTTTTTTTTTGTAACCTTCTTATGCACCAGTAGCCTAAGGGGCTATTTCAGCTACGCCCTCACCCGTTACCGTTCTACCGAACCCGTCCCTTGCGACGAAGGGCTCGAAGAGTAAATTAACCCTCAGACACAGCCCACTGAGTTTCTCGCCGGATCTTCTCAGTGGGTCGCGTTTCCGATCCGGTGGTAGATTCTGCGAAGCACTGCTCTTGCTAATGATAGTATTAGCAAAGTCCTCAGGTTAAAGCCCCGCAAGCTCAACTACTCGCTCGGTTACGCTGGCATAGCCCTCTAGTTTACCAGCTTAGGTAGGCAAAAAAAAGCTACGACCGGACGGGGATTGTCGTTAATTAATAAACTACGCACCTTTTATGTCGACTAGTTTGTAAAGCTTTTGCTCTGACGTCCCAGCTTGCTTCTTCACACCGCTCGTCACATTACTCTCTGTGTTACCCATAATTGCAAGAACTACAATTGAAACTATACTAAAAACGAATAAAATATAACTAACGTACAAAGAAAATCAGTGATCAGTTCGTCTATCGATTCAACTTCCTGGTTACCATAGCGCTTGTTACGGTTCAATGAAATTCACTAACAATAGCAATAGTTGTAAATAAAGCGGTGTGTTTATTTCGCAAGCATTTTTGTTCTGAAAATACTCCATTTAAAATACTATTTTGAACCACAAAAAAATTAATAAAAGAAAACAAAGTTATCAACGTTTTACTTAATTCAAGTGTTTTTTTGTTATTACACTAGATGTATTTTACACTAAACTGAGACTTAGAAATCAGATCTCAGGAAGGAGCGGCGGCTTTGACATGGTTAATATCTATGAGCTCCCATGATCACTTAGCCAGGTGGGCCGTAAACCCGTCTACACATCTAGGCAATAAAAAGATGTGCACACGAACTCGCGGCCAACATTGTGGTGGTTATTGGAGCCCATAGAAATCACAGACTGACTTCGTGACTTAACGGACAAATCATCAGTGCGCTTAGTGCGAGTTTTTTAACGTTCTCGATAGAGTTAAAGTTAACTCAAATTTGTATGCAGTTGGAACAGCGCTCCTAGCGGCAAACGTAGGCAAACGTTACAACTCCATACTAATTTAAGTTAACTTTTACGCTATCGAGAACGTTAAAAAAATCGCTCTGAGCACACTGGTTTCCTCATATCCAACGATGCGAGATTACCGGTATTCAAATTCCGCAAACAATCACTAATTTTTCTATGAAAAAACGTGTTTACGAATGAATTTCACGATACAGGAATAACATCATGTGATATTTATTATATGCGTTGCCTAGTAGGCCTAATAAATAAATAAATAAATAATTATATAATAAAAATAATAATAAAGGAATACGCGTGTCATACGCGCATACTTTATACATCCACTTTTAACAGGAAAAGCGTTTGTATGTACCCATGCTGATCAGTTAAAATAAAGGTAACGCTGGACGGAATAGAAACACCGTTAAAGTATATAATTATTTAATTTGTAAACACATTATTATTACTTGTTCGGTGTGCGTAACAATAAGTACAATAGTTCCACTACGCTTAGGATCGATGCGCTGAAGAAGAGTCCGACGATCCCACCAATAGATACTGGAATTATTTAAAATAATTTCAAAACTATAATTTTAAAAAATCTAACCAAAACAAATTATATGAACCATTTTTGTTATAGATCGAAATAATTGTCTTACGTATATAGCTATCATAGTCAATCGATATTATAAATTAAACATGAACCACTAAGAAGGCTACATAAATAAAAAATTCCCCATTTTTTTTTGTTATTGCCGTAGCAGGCAGACGAGCACACGGCCCACCTGATGGTGAGTGGTTACCGTCGCCTATGGACTTCAGCAATGCCAGGGGCAGAGCCAAGCCGCTGCCTACCGATGCCTAATTTAATGTTATTTATAGAATATGACTAAGGAATAAATAGAGGAAGAGGTAGACCTAAAAAGAAATGGATGGATTGTGTGAAAGACGATATGGGTAGGAGGGGAGTGAGCGAAGAAATTGTATATGATAGAAGAGTATGGAAAGAGAAAACATGTTGCGCCGACCCCAGGTGACTCGGAGAAGGGCAGGATAATGATGATGATATAGAATATGACTAAGGGCAAACGGTGGACCAAGAAATGGTGGTGTAAATTGGGGTGAGGCTCATAAATAACTGTCGATTGATAATGGTATAACTAGTAGACTGACAACAGTATCATAACCATGAAGTATATATAGTCTTCGATCAACAATAGTAACATTGTTGATTGATGATCGAAGGGTATAGTGTAAGCTAAAATAAATAAAAAAAAACAAGGAAAACCATCAAATCAAGGTGTTTTGATTCAAGTAGGTCTTTACAGATACTTTCAAATACCGTAACCACCAATTGCGGAATGTAGTTTCCCCACAAATAATCGCTAAGACAAGCATCGCTACACGTGCATTTATAACATTTATCAACTTGTATAGAGTAAGCATGACTTCGAATTAGACCGGGTCTACATCAGTAAAGACAAACCACAGGTATATTCGGTACTGTTCTATATGGAGCCTATTTCAAAATACAAAATGTCAATACGTACCTACTATTTCTAGTCGACTCCTCGTTAAGCTTCTATGGTACCTAAGTGCGCGTAACGACGACATTTTAACTACAACGGAAACACCTTTTCCCTCGTCTTCGGCAACCCACCGTCTATTCAAAATTAAATCTTATGGAACTTATGAACACAGTCATTTTTATATTTCTATGAATTAAAATTAAAACGTTTCATTAACGTTTTTTTTTTTTTTTTTCGGGTAGAGGGCCGAACCTCCTATGAGGTCCCCGCGCAAAAGGGGCCCGCGGGGTATGTGAGACTCAACGATCTGCATGGTGTTGTGAGCAGACCGCGGGCCCAAAGATTTTAGGACCCACCCACTAAACGACTCCCTTGCACTCTTACACCCGACGTCCGATCCCCTCCGAGGTCAGAACCCGGATGAGGTAGGGGGGCTACCGCGGTCAACACTACAACCAGACGGCGCGGCTCACCCCAAGGACGCCCAGCCGACGGAGCCTTCGAGGCGAATCGAAGGCTCTGAATTCATTAATACGTATTGCAACCTTTTTTTTCCTACTAAGCTAATAGTCTAGAGAGACCATATCAGCGTCACCGGGCTAGTAGGTGACGGCTCAAGGTGGGGCTCAAACCTAATGACATTGCTAACACGAGCCCTAGCAAGAGCCGTGCTTAGCAGAAACTACCACCGGATCGGAAACGCCACCCACTGAGAGGATCCGGCGAGAAACTCAGTGGGCTGTGTCTGTGCGTTAACTCTTCGAGCCTTTAGTCGCAAGCGACGGGTTCGACGAGAACGATGACCGGTGCTTGAGATACCTAAAAGAACCGTTAGTGGATCGGGAGAATCCGAAGTGACGTGTTTTGGGCGACGTCGACTGTTTACCATTTGGTCCGTAGGATCCGCTATGTAGTTTATTGCAACTGAGAACGTTTCACCACTTGGACCGTCATCGCTTGACCAGATCGGAGAAAGTGAATAACACAATGCTGAGACCACCAAACAATTACCATTACCTTTTATTGGTAAGGTTTGCTTTAGGACACTGTTGCGGCGTTTGACCTGGAGTCAGACATTGCATTTTTCGCTTACGGTTATCGTAAAAAATTAACTTTTCATCCCATGTCACAAGTCGATTCAATATTCCTTCATTTCTATATCGATTCAACAAGGCAACACAAGTTTCAACATGCGTTTCTTTCTGCAGATCAGTCAAATCACGAGGCACCCATTTTTCATATTTTTTTATTTTATTGATTTAACGCAAATGAGTCAATATTGTCGGTAAGGTAAGGTTAAACCATGCCGCTAATTCCTGAATAGTTTGGTTCGGATCGGCTTCCACCATCTCTTTCAATTCATTGCTATTCATATGTGGGGGCGGTCTTCCACACGGTTTGTTCTTCAAATCAAAATTTCCATCCCAAAAGCGTTTAAACCAAAATCGCACGGTGCGTTTAGTAGCAGTCCCCTCTCCAAACGCAAAATTCATATTGCATTTCTGCAGCGTTAATTCCGCGTCGGAACTCGTATTCAAAAATCACTCGAATTTTCGAAGTATCCATATTTCTTGTCTAAGCTGAATAAAAAAAACAACTGAAAGTCGATAATCGAATGTTGCACATTTTTTAAAACAAGAACCTCATATAGGTAAGTACCTACCATTTGAAAAAAGTTTCACTCAATAATCTCAAACCATGAAGGCTCTATGTCAATTCGAATTATCTATTACAATAAAACGTCAATTTCATACTTTAACCCCTATTAAATGTATTTTAATCCCGCTTTCTCATTATTCGTAGACGCTTAATAACATTACAATCTTTCGAAATGAAAACAAAACACGCTCACATGCTTTATCTCTCACTGGATGCACACATCCGCAGCGTTCAAATAATTCCTCAGTATAGTACGCCAACTGACAAGCTCCATAAGAATAAACCTGCAATATTATTTAGTAATGTTTTCTTTCACAAACATAATCGAAGACATGCTCAAATCTCGAGGACAGTGACCAAATTGGAACGAAAATAGGTTTTCCACTTTAGGCATTATCTGAATTGCGATATTAAATGGATTTTCCGGCCGTTCACAGGCCTTCGTGGTAAAGTTGAAAATCGCATATCGAAAGTATTTGCTTGTGTACCTTAGATAATATTTGAGGATAGAGCAGAGGCAGGTTTTAAGAAATATTTATTGAATTAATAAAAATCAATATTATGGTTTAAATCTGAAATCACTAAGCTTTCGAATGCTTTGACGCCAAAGTTTTTGAGGTTTTTTTTCAAATCCAGAAGTTTTTTTTTTTTAGTGTGCGACCTTTCTTTATTGGTACATATAGGTATTCAGTATAGGTATAGCTATTGCACGTACACATAAATAAGCCTTTATACCTGTTAGAGTTAAACTTATTTAACTAAACATAAAATGATAACAGTAGAGGTAAGAAAACCAAAAAATTCACTTAAACTAAACTAAAACATATCTCGGAATTCGGCTTATCTCTCCTCTTAACAGCTTCAAGTCTTTACGGCTTAAGTACGGCTCCTTAAATACAGATACCTACAGCAAGGCTAGTGCCAACCCTAAAAATCTATTATTAGAAAATCAATGCATCGTTGTCTAGTAACTTGCATAAATATTAGTCAGTTAAATCACCTTTGTTTTATTTACATAGATTTTTATAACTATAATAAAATGAAGTGAAATTAAATCAATAAACTCAGCAAAAATCTAGTCACCGAGTATACGTGAAGTCGTCCATCGGGTATTTCATTCGAATATCTGCATCCTCTCTCTTCAAAATATTCGTATTTTAATAGAGAATCATTTTCTGTTTCCACCATAGAGAATAACAACTCGAAACTGTTTATAGCCACCGTTTTTAGTCCATATTTCAGTTTTGTCTCTAAATAATTCGTCGATAGCTCCTCGGCGCTGTGTATTGAAACCTATCAAAATGAATTCGATAAATTTCCCCCCAGATTAGAGCCCCGTGAACTCACCTGCTCGCTCTGTTACTCTGACATAGCCTTTTCAAGGCTTAGGTAAGTAAAAAAAAAACAGTTTTTTTTTTATTTGCCTTAACGATAGCAACGGATCTGGTTTGTAAAGCCAACCCAATAGCATTACCATCGTTTTACATAGTCTTTCGTCTAATTTTTAAACGTAATTTAGTCGAACACCTATGTTAATTATATAATTATATAATTTAACGGTAGGCAGCGGCTTGGCTCTGCTCCTGGCATTGCTGAAGTCCATGGGCGACGGTAACCACTTACCATCAGGCGGGCCGTATGATCGTCTGCCTACAAGGGCAAATAAAAAACAAATTTAATAATAATATATTAAATATATTCAGTGACCGCGTTCACAAGTATATTCTCAGTGACCTCGAATTGTGCCACCACATCAAAATACCATCTCTTATCTTTTAATTGCATTTGAAGCTAAATCATAACAAAGACATAAAACGTGGTGTTACTATAACCTGGTACACATCACTTCTATTATTATTAATTATGTAATTTAGGATTGAATTACGCTCATTACTTTTTACGTCCGATAACACTTGAAGTTAATTAAAACCTGTATATTTTCTTAAAAGAAACACGATGAGCTGCTTATTTTACAAATACATTTATTACAATATCCTTAATAATATTTAGGCAGCGGCTTGGCTCTGCCCCTGGCATTGCTGACGTCCATGGGCGAAGATAACCACTTACCATCAGGTGGGCCGTATGCTCGTCTGCCTGCTACGGCAATAAAATAATAATAATAAATGTGCAACATTTATATTCATAAAACTTTTTTTTGTTACCCTGTACTTTATCCAGTCATTAGTGTTATCTATTTGTAATTGTGAAAGAGGCTGTGAAAATGTCAAGAAGTGTAAACCCTGTCGCATGCATTTCCTCAATCATCACCTTCGATTCGCAGCGAAACATGAATTAAAAATTGCCATTCCGAGTTTCTCGCCGGATCTTCTCGGTGGGTCGTGATTCTTGATTTTTTTATTATTTTTTTATGATTGAGCGTTTACTGGTCGCTCTGAGGCCTTCCCAGTTTCGCAAGGACAGGTGAGCGAGCAAGGGCTCAGCCAGAAGGGGCGGGATTTGCTAACAGCTACCCGAGCGCCTCCAAGGAAGACCTAACAACGCAAGAGTAGCTGCTTCGCGAATGAATCTACTACCGGATCGGAATCGCGAGCCGCTGAGAAGATGCGGCGAAAAACTCAACGGTCTTCTACATTCTGCGAAGCACTGCCCTTGCTAGAGATATTGTTAGCAAAGTCTCCGAGTCCCGGGAGCTCGCCTATACGTCTGGTGAAACTCAAATAGCCCTTCGAAGCTACTAGCATATATAGACAAAAAACTAATAACAATATTGCGTTAATCTATTAATGATTAAAAATATAATGAATCGTACTTGTCCGTCGGCTAATAGTCGGAAACTCAGTAAACCGGGCCCAGTAGTTTTGTTCACAACAAAAATGTTTCCGGTGGTAAGCATCCTGTAAATAAATATAACAACAGTATAAGCCGTGTAACGATTTATCTCAAATTAGACGCTGTCCGTATCTGAATTTCAGAGGCTTATCTCTTAGGTATCTAGGTGATAACGCTATATTAAATACGTCAGCTTCAGGGTCCGACTCAGTTTTTAATCACAAATGTCTTTTTTCAATCGGAAAACAATATTTTTTTTTTATTTTTTTTTATTGCGTAGATGTTTGGACGAGCTCATATTTATATTATTACTATGTTAATTCATGATTATAAATAAATATTCAAAATATATAAAGCCTTATGTAATTATTATTAAAATTGTTCAAGATGCAAATAGTTTAATATGCTATATAATCTATACTTAAAAAATGTGTAATTGCTTAATATATAGTAATAACAATTTTAACAACAAAATTACAGTATAATATTTATCGACCTTTTAAACCTTCCATGGACTTCCACAAATAATTCAAGACCAAAATTAGCCAAATCAATCCAGCCGTTCTCGAGTTTTAGCGAGACTAACGAACAGCAATTCATTTTTATATATATATGTCGTGGATAACGACTTTTAGTTGTCGTGGATAACGACTTTTAGTAATATTAAGACGGTGGTTTTGATTATTATTTTAAATGATGAAATGTTGTTTTGATAAATATCACAAAATGAAGGGTAGACTCCGTAACGCCACAGTATAAAATGGCGGTACGTGGACAGAGTCGTAGCATTCCGTGTCAGACAGTCATTTAGTCCGTATCAGACGGTCCGTCCGTCTCAGTCAGTCAGTCAGTCAGTCAGTCGGTCTGTCGGTATGTGCAACGAAACTGTCGGTTTATCCTGTCATTGTGAAAGTTGTGTGTGTTGAGTTTCAATAATTATTATTCAGAAGGTTTTATTGACTTTTTATAAACTGAGTTCTTACAATCCTTAAGTATCTTTAGTAACTCGAATTAGCATGTTTATGCCAACGTATCGAAACTTAACATCATTCATCATCATTTTTTATTCGTCGGACCGGCGAACAAGATCACAGCCCACCTAATTTTAAGTGGTCTCTAGAGCCCATAGACATCACAACGTGAAACTCGCTAACTGTCTCGAGTCATGAGTCCTAAGTCTCAATCATATAGCATAACAACTACCTCATCCTTCAAACAAGATACCAATTACTGCTTCGTGATAGAAATAGTCATTTACATGTGGCCTTGTGACAATAAAAAAATCTTTGAAAAATTAATTATTGCTACATTGTGTAGTGCACACCTGTATGTGATTAGTATTTATCACAAAGTTGTATTCTGTGTCATACTCACTCGTGTTGCATAGTGTTGAACGCATAGCACGGACCGCCTTCCGAATCCACTGAACTAAATATCTCGCAACATGGATATCGTATACCATTGTAGTTGCATTCAGAAAGGAGTTCTTCGCAAGGTTTGTGAATCTAGTGTGTAAATACATACATTAATGTGGTTCAGTGAATTTTGAAAAATGTTCTACAATTTGTAAAAGTGTGTGTGTAACTATTTGATTTTTGCAAGACAAATTCGTTGTTTTAAATGAGTTTTTTTATTTTTTTATTTTTATTACTTTATATACTTATACTTTTTATAAGCCGTTCATTGGTAGGCGAGTGACTTTAGAATGACTGTATGTACGGACTTGGAATCGTTAAATTTACATAATAATTCGAAGGAGGTTTTTAGTAAAATAAAATTCGTAAAGGTTACTTGGAAAATTAGTAAATTGGAATTAGTAAAATCGCCAATAGTAGATGACTCAACGAATTTATAGAAGTCGGTTGTGTTAGCTAGTTTTTTGTTGTTTTTTTTATTGCTAAGATGGGTGGACGAGTTCACAGCCCACTTGGTGTTAAGTGGTTACTGGAGCCGATAGACATCCACAACGTAAATGCGCCACCCACTTTGAGATACAAGTTCTAAGGTCTCAAGTATAGTTATCTAGATAAGTAGATAATAATAAAATCTAGATGTACAAGAAATACGTTGATAAACAGGAAAAATAGACATAAATTAAAAGAAAATATTATACTTAAACGAATTCAAATTATATGAAGAGCCATTGCTAACAATCTCAGATAGGTACTTAAGACATTCATTCAAGAGCCTAGTTATTCATAGTCCATTAGTAATTCATAGTCCATTAGTAGTTCATAGACATTAATAGCTCGTTATAGGTAACCGCTAATCAAAGAATTCATTTTCGTAATATTAAACAAATGATTTGACTAACATTTTCAATGATTTCCCTCCACTGAACATCACAAGCGACTGTTTCGCCGCATGGCAAGCATTGTACATTCTTACACGTACCACGAGCATACAGTAAGTCTGATAAATATCTCTTGTGATCGTAGCTAAGATTTTTTAATAAATCCGCTGAAAAGATAATATTAATAATCGAAGCTGTTCGATGTTCGTTGATTTTTTCCGTAGTAATGAAGCAATGAATCGACAAGATTTTTTTGTAACCTTTTTTTGTTTGGGAATGACAAACCTTTTGTAACAAAGTAATAAATACACGGACTATTTTTAAAGTTATATAGTTCTAAAAAATAAAATCACTGACTATTCTGAAAACTATATAGTTCTATGCGAGTAAAACCCCCTAAATAAATTACCTACCTACCCCCTAAATACTATAACGGTATTTTTTTGTTTGTTAATCAATACTAATTTGCATATCACGTCATTTCTACCTGAAACCACTGCGTTCATTCACAAAGGTTTTCGGGAGATCATTTTATCAAAATATCCTCAATGTAATCAAGATTTTCATCACTCAGCTTGAGGTTACCCGAGCGTTACATCATATCCTCATTTTAGCCTATCATAATGAGGCTAAAATACAGCTAATAAATATAGGTGGCTATTTTTTAACCCAAAATATACGTACTTACGATATAAATTAGTAAACTTCCTCTGTACCACTTTGGTATCGGTGTTCTCGCACACCGTGACCGCCGAGATCACGGAGGTCCACTCTAGATACCTCGTGTCTGGAGTAAAACTAACTCCTACGCCAAGACTAGCCACGGGAGCCAACATGATGTATAAACATCCCGTGGATATTAACAAAATCGTCAACCAAAACAATCTAGAAAGAGAACAAGCTAAGTCATTTACCTAATATATTTTTTGTAATTTTAGTTTATTTTATTTCCATTCGTAAAATATACCTAAATAATTAGTAGTTTTACTAGTTATTAGGATATTTTTATATTAAATAATTACTAGTTTTTGGGACTACTTCGTTCGAGTAACGCTTAAGTTGAACTTACATCGTCTAAGTTTATATATTTTTTTATTTACATAATAAGAACCGTTAGGTATGAAATAGTCAAAAAAAATTAAAAATTGTACAATTGTACTGGTTATTTCAAAATGAAACCGCTTCCAGTAAACCCTACTATGCCAAATTTATGCTAATGACGCGAAGAAAAAAAAATTAAAAACAAAGTATCACATTTAACATGACGTTTTAAAATATATATTTGTATAGCTAGCACATACTTGATATCAGATCATATATATATAAAAGGTAAATGATTTTTTAAAAGACCAAGTTTTTTTGTGTCTGTGAACTGAACATGTCTCTCTAACTTACCTCGCAAAAGTATTATTTTGATCATGAAATAACCGATTTAAGCCGTGGATTCCACTATTTTTACCGAAGAACCATAACCGGTCGAACATTGAAACTCTCATTTTTACTTGTTACTTTACATTTACATTGTTACTTTATATAGACACTTTCAACGTATGCTCACTTATTTCACTAAGCACAACAATAATAAACATACCAAATTCGTATATAATTTTGTTATCTTTGTAATAAACAGAATTTTATTCACTTTACTCGAATTTAGACATAATTATATGTACTTACTTTTACGGCTTAATATCGCGTTTCGTATTGTCATTATATTATTTCAAATGTCGACGATTAACACCTTAGTCGTCCGTGACCAAGGAAATTGTATATTCGATACGTTGAAGACAATATAGTGACAATAAAAAAACGTATTTAACCGTAAAAGTATAAAGTAAGTCTTATGGATGGCATTGAAAAAAAATAGGCATTCCTTTTATAAGCAACGTCTTTTTTCTCAGTTCAAGTTTAACATTAGAATCAAAATTAGACTCACGTTTAAAGTATCACCTATTCAAGTCAAAAATAGTGAGTGGGTGTGAAATGTAGAACAGGCCAACAACAATTAAAAAAATTGAAATTACTCGAAAAATTATTTTCAATTAGTTTAAAAGCTGTTTTTTATCTAATATGCAAATCGGTTCACTAATGTTATTACTGGTAATATATGATTTTAAAATCATAACAAACCGAATACATATTATATAAATTAAATATTTTCATTTTCAAAACATGGGTAGGCGAGTTCACAGCACACTTGATGTTAAGTGGTCACCGAAGCCCATAGACATCAACAACGTAAATGCCGCCACTTACCTTGACTTAACACGTAACTAACACTTACGTTGTAGTGTAAAACTGATACTTGAAACTTGCGACGTTCTAAATCTCAGTTTTACAATACAAAGGCTGCCCCACCCTTCAAACCGAAACGTATTACTGCTTCACGGTAGAAATGGTAGGATGGTAGTAGTTGATTTATACGTGCTGTTTGAACCATCAGAAAACTAAGTTAACTTAAAGTAATGACTGTGGCTTGCAAAAGAATTTTTTTCCACAGGAACTAAATGTTTCTAGAACAATAATAGCCTATATTATTCTTGGAAAAAATATTTACCCGCCAAGAAGTATCTTCAGAATTCATTCGGCCAATTCGGAGTTTAACCTGAGTAAACAAACAGACGACCAGAGATTTATCTTTAACAAAAAAAAGAGAATGTTGAAGATTTTCGAAAGAGAACTCTTTATTTTGAAATCACAGTCAAACACAAACTTTAATACATTTACACTTAAGCTAACACTAAATATAAAATTGTTACTATTAAATAAAAATTAACTAACTAATATACAATCATATTACATAAACCTGATTCAACTGGAATATAAACTCAAAAATTTAAAACAGGCAAAACGAGTAAAAAACTTACTACAAAAGAAGGTTGAATGACCTCGTCAAAATAAATATAAAAATATTTCCTTATTATGTATTTAATGTATTTTAACTAAGGACAAATTAAAAACATTCGTGAAAAATTAGGTACTAACTATATCCTAATGTACTTATAGTCATACTGTGCTGTATACAATCATTAATGTTGAGATCAATAACATAATCCTGTATAAATGAGCTAATTAAACAAACATGTGATTATAATTTATTATTAAAGAGTAAATTCAATAACACTGAGAAAAGAATGTGACTTGTGAAAAATCAACATGCCGTCACATTTTGGCGGTATTAAATTTAAAAAAAAATGCGTTGATCTGTTTAAGGTTAGGTACATTCCTATAGCTCTGTCTGTAGATATTGTCCAGCAGATGTTGATATCCTTATAATCAACTACTACATAATATACATAATACATTGACATATATCGCAATAAATCCAAAATCAATATAAATTTTGTTTTAAAGCATGATATACCTACCACAACGAATATACCTACAATCAGAAAGTTCATTTCACAGAAATTATGTCTTTTTTTTTCTACCTATGCTGATAGCCTTAAGGGGCTATTTCAGCTTCGCCCTAACATGTAGGTGAGCTCACGGGGCTCAAATCGGAGAGTTGCTAACACTGGCCCTAGCAAGAGCAGTGCTTCGCAGAATCTACCACCGGATCGGAAACGCGACAAGGTGTCTTCTCCTATTATTAAACTCTGTCCATATACGACTCGATTGTAAATCTTAGTTATACTCGTACGCCGAACTATAGAACTTATTGAGATCATATTTAACTATTTCTTTACATAATACAATTTTTTTTTCATAAATTTTTCCAATAATTATATTTTAGTGCGCTTACACACATTTTTTTTTCATTGTGAAGTTGCAGATTTCAATCCATACAGCCAAAACAACAAATGTTTCACACAAAGAACCTTTTTTTTCTCCGTAAAACGGAACAATAAACAATTTAAAATAATTGAATATGCAATTTCGAAAACTGATTATTTTCTAAAGCAGTGTAAAATTTAAAATGAGAGATATATTTTAGATATATTTTAGTGTTAATTAGCAATTGAAAATTACTGGAATTATTAAAAAATGGGTGTAGGTACAAAACTACATGTATATGAAAAAACGTATTTGACAAAATATGCGACATGTGCCCTTTTCGAAATTGCATATTCAATTAAATAACTATGTGAACAACCTCTTGAACCAAGACGTCACTGTTGTTGCATTATTATTGTCAATAGTTTCGTTTTCCAATGGATCTGCGTACTCCTTTTCGACTACAGTATTACTCGATGCTCTAACAAAAAAGAAATAAAGTAGGTCCTATTAAGTTCTGATGTTTTAGATATTTTTACACGGGTGGGATTATACAGGGTGTGATTTCAAA
The DNA here is from genome assembly GCF_030267445.1 of Bombyx mandarina. Taxonomy (NCBI): domain Eukaryota; kingdom Metazoa; phylum Arthropoda; class Insecta; order Lepidoptera; family Bombycidae; genus Bombyx; species Bombyx mandarina. The sequence goes on from NC_143221.1 coordinate 12,531,244, forward strand.
TAATGTTAGGTCATTTATATAATCCCATCGTTACAAAACCTCTGGTTGCTTTGTACTTTTCTCGCTATTTCGGTATATTTCGAACTCAGCGGACCATTCCTATTTCGAAAAATCACCTTTCACGAAAATTCGCGCATCAGAACAATAAATACATTATAATATGAGAAATCAGTCTAATTTTATCGAAGTTAGTTAGGTGATTAGTCAGTATTTTTCATGCATTGAAATTTTAATATCCTCTATAGTTTTTTTTTTATTGCTTAGATGGGTGGACGATCTCACAGCCCACCTGGTGTTAAGTGGTTACTAGAGCCCATAGACATCTACATCATGAATGCGCCACCCACCTTGAGATATAAGTTCTAAGGTCTCAAGTATAATTATAACGGCTGCCCCACCCTTTAAATCGAAACACATTACTGCTTCACGGCAGAAATAGGCAGGGCTGTGGTACCTACTCGTACGGACTCACAAAAGGTCCTACCAACAGTAAGGTTTCTTATAAGTAAGTAAATTTTCATAATATTTAGAAAGCCATTACAATTAGAATAACAGTGTTTTAAAACACACCCTGTATTGTGTGAAAAAAAAAACAAAAGCGTTACCTATATGAATTATTTTAATTAATTTTAATTTGACTTTACCTCCTTCCGAAAATCCGTCTGAACCAGCTAGCCTCTGTAGTGGTAGTACCAACGTCGACCGCTTGGTCATCGGGATCTGCATACGCAACGGTCACTGTTGACGTTTTCAAAGAACGATCTAGACGAAAGCCTTGACGGAGATCGTGCAGCAATTCTGACTGGGGACGCTGGCGTTCCATTTCCGATGCTTAAAAAAAACTCGTCATGAATTAAAAGAAACACCTAAAGATGAAACAGAGAAGTCTCTCCCTATGGTACATTGGAATGGATATACTACTGAAGACAATGACAATGACAATAACTATGACAAATTCCTATGCTTCGTGATGAGAGGACATGCTACGAAAGAAGAACGAATATTATATTTTAAGGCAGTGTCACATTGATTCATCTATAAATATTATATATTGGCCCTATTGTTACTATTCTTATAGTGTATCCATCTCAAAAATATTTTGAAGTACCTACCTAATTGCAGTTAACGTTTTTGATAAACGCGGGTTGCACGAAATGCTAACAATTATTCAAAAGCCAAACTTAATAGATACAAAATTTTGACTTAACCCTGTCTTCAATTTCTGAACGTCAAAGTATCAGCGAACGATGCCGCCATGACACCAACGCTCTCTCAAATCCAGCCACCAAGAGCGACGCATCGATTTTATATTTCTCTCATATTGTCTTTAATTTGTCATATAAGGACAAATAAATGTCTCAAAATAATAAATACAGTCTAAGCTCATTTACCACAACGCAACACCTTGAATATATAATGAATAATTAGCTACGATTGATTGGTAGATTCATAGCCCTACTGATTTAAACAGTGGAAGCCACATGACCTCAACGTAAGTGTAACTGGCCACCTTAAGTCAAAGTTTCAATTGCTTTAGAATAACTATTCGGAGTGAGGGCCGGTGAGGGATTGTCGATCTAAGCACTTACGACAATAAGGTTCCTTATCGGTGGTCAGAACGAAGTAGGGTCCTTTAGCACGTCGATAGCCGATTGCTCCTGCGGCTTTTATGCCCATCTCTGAACATGAACCGATATTATCACACGTTGCCCGTATACTTGCGTTCACTCTATAAACCAAACCAAAAACAATGAGATTGAGGGGAATTTATCGCAGTCTTTAATAATAATAAAAAATAAAAATCCATCAAGCGTTAGTTGGGTAGTTATTTAGTTTTCGTATGATGTTCTTTTATTTATCTATCGCTTTCATGATATAAAACCAATTCTACCTTTTGGTCGCCAAATGTGGTTAATTTTTAACTGGTTTTAAAGGTCCATAGTCCATTTAGTTTTCAATCTATAAACTTGTAATTTTAAAAACTTAAAAAAATTAGTCAACAAGCTGTAAAATTGAAATAATAATAATATTTTTACCCCGGTGATTCTGTTTAAGATGTTAAGGGAATGCTACAAAATTATTATACATATTTTCATCGTTCCTTGATATGCGTGCTCGTTTTCAAGATAAGCACATCTTGAAGGTAGTGAAAATCACGTTGAAATATTTTGTTTTATAGATCGATAAACGAGGTCAAGGTATTATACAAAGTGTTAGTAAACAGGGCCTATATCTATATATATCTATACTCATAATCTGGCTTTTAGCCTTTCAGCTCGGCACAAACAAAGGTTTCGCGGCAGATATAGATAGAAAGGTAATATCCATCCATGTGAGCTTATAGTTTGTACGACCACTAGCGTTATATGTTAAATTAAGTATATTTACCAATTATTATGACAATCAAGATGGCCATGATCCTAACAATTTTTATAAAGTGGAATAAGACGGATGACACTTTTAATTTAAAAAAAAAGGTATTTGTTTAAGTTGGAATTCTGAATTTTTACCCCTCATAAGTCAAGTTCCACTTGTAAGCTCTAAATGAACAATTGTTGTTGATCAAGGACTCCGTGAAAAGCAGATAAGCACGTCCGTGACTGCATATTGCTTGCTGTAAACCTGAAAAACAAGTGTATTATCCAATTTGGGTCATAATTTTAATTTTAGTTCACTTATTATTCAGAAACTTGTTTTTATCACGTATTCTAGCGGTATATTATTCTTACATGAACAATAAAACGTGCTTAAGATCGAATTGTATCAAGACCAATCATAAAACACATAAATTAAAATAATGAGGAAGTACCTACGTTTTGTCTTTTCTTAAACATAAATGCAAGTAGTCTAAAAGGCCAAAGTAAATTCCTAAATATGTATTAACACTCAACTTACTAACATTGTAAATAAATATAAGCCCTACTACCAATTTGCTAACATTAGGTAGGTACACTTTGAAATAAAAAAAAAGAAATGTACCAATTAAATACTCCAATGATTAATAATCTGATCTGTGTAATAAGATCTAATAAGCCCTCTATCTTCATTTTCTGTTCTATTTTTTCGAAAAATCTTACTTTTTCCCCTTACCTATACGCTGTTGGCCGAAGGGGCCATTCCAGTTAAAGCGCGGACGGGAAAATCCCACACTCCAAAATTGTGACACGAGATTTATTTATACTCTTTATTCATTAATTCCTATTGCTGCTATGCTAATTAGCTAACTGTCGTACATATTCATAAAAAAATTTGAAATTTTCTCAGCTTCTAGAAACTTACTTGGAAAGATGCTTGACCAAACCGAATTGCTGTTGTTATAGCAACCCGGCTGTTTCATACCTCCGTTTGGATAAAAATCTGCATGACCTAAAAATGTATACCAAATTCTAGAACAATTTATTTGTCTAATTTAATTTAAATTTAGAAGTATACATAATAAAGTAAAATTAAATCATACAAAACAAAAACGAAAAAAATGGAACATAGAACTGGTTGTATCGGCGTTATAATATTATGTATTTAATACTAATAATACGAACGTTCTCAACATAAAATAAAATAAAAACATTAGAATCGTTAGCACTTTGATTCTTATTATCTTAGACCATGATTGCAATGAGGTGAATTCCCACGTTTTTTTTCAATCATAGACTTTTGAACATAAAAGTTTCGCAAAAAATGGTTGAACTGTTTCTTGTGAGGTGGGTAAACCGACTTACTGAAAATTTGAAAAAATCGGATAAAATATTTGTAAAAGATGATAAAGTTTGTTTTTTCAAATTTCTTCAATGTGCAAACACTCGGTTATAATTTTGTAACAGTACCTATACGTCATGTAGAACATAAATAAGCACCGCAAGCTACATATATAAGGTTTAGTAAGGACTATTAGTCATTCTCGCGCGCTTTTTAACAAGTAGTGTCAAGTTTTTTCTTGTCATTTGCGTCACAGGCCGTCTAGCACCTTGAAAATCATGAAAAAAAACCTATGAATAATAGTTGTCTTCTGTGAATTTGAATTACGTACTTTCATCATTAAAATCTTTTTGTATATTCATTGTTTAAACAGTAAACAGCCAGTTATGATTCAAAATAAATCGTTTGCTTAAGGTTAAACGGGACAAAGATTCATTAAATATCATGAAATGTATATAATTAACCTTAAAACGTCTACTTATTGATAACGAAGTGTTCGATGATTGAGATACATCGCGCGGTAAATGTATCGATACAAAATTCAGATTAAATATTCCTTGAATCGCGCATAGATATATTTTATATATAGTTTTGAGACGTGATCCTACAGTAATAACACCTACTTACAGTATCTATAGTAAATTTTGGAAAAAAATGTCTATTACGTACTTTTATTTATTTTTTATTTATTGCCCTTGTAGGCAGACGAGCATACGGCCCACCTGATGGTGAGTGGTTACGTCGCCCATGGACTTTAGCAATGCCAGGGGCAGAGCCAAGCCGCTGCCTACCGTTTAATACTCTCCACAACCCTCGTTTGAAGAAGGACATGTCATAGCGCTCGGGAAACACCGTGGAGGGTAGCTCATTCCATAGCCGGATGGTACGTGGCAAAAAAGACCTCTGGAAACGCACTGTGAATGACCGCAGTGGCTCCAGGTAGTATGGATGAACTCTACTCCGGTGGCGGGCGGTGCGATGGTAAAAACGAGATGCCGGTATCATCTCGAACAATTCCTCAGAGCACTCCCCATGGAACATACGGCACAAAATACAGAGGGAACCGAAGTCCCTCCGCAGACCCAGAGGTTCCAAACGATCCGTGAGAATGGGATTATCGACAATCCCAACGGCCCTCCTCTGTATGGAAAAATACTTATTACTATTAGTATAAAAATAAGGAGTTTTTATATATTTCAAACAGTGGCAACATCGAATCTAGTTTAGTTACGTCTATGTTTAAAACTAAGTACTCATATTTACCGATGGGGTCGGGTAATCCTAATCCTAATTTGGTGAGAAGTCTTCCATTAGTGTGAATGACATCGACGAAGTCCGCGTCACTAGGATCCAGCCGATCAGTGCTGTTCGGTGAATTAAAACATGGCTGTGCTGGATCCAAACCTATTTGGGGAAAATAATAAAATCAAAACGCTTCGAAAGCTAATAACAGAATAGAATTAAACGCAGAATAAAAAAAAAACATAACTTTATCTCAGTGTTGTTTATGGATACTAATCTCCACAATAGGTATGTATTTATTTGTAATATTATATGATATTATAATGCTAACACGGTTCGCTTATAGTATGTTTTAGAAACATTAAAAGCACGTCAAAATTTTTCTGAACATTTTTTATTACTTCTATAGGCAGATCTGAGTACCTAATGGTGATTGATATATAGGATCTTTTATTATTATTATTTTATCCTACGCCCCGTATTTAAAGGCCGATTGAAGATAACAAATCTGGTGAGCTTGTACACCCCTCACCTGTGATCCTAGCCACTCCGCCAATGTGGAAGGACACGCAAGCGGCAATATGAGCTCCTAGACTATGCCCTACAAAATGAAAGCTCTTTGTTTTCGCACCACTCGTCGACATCAACTGACGCATGAACCTAAAATTACAAACAGTGTGCTTATAACTCAAATTTGTATGGAGTTGCAACAGCTTCCTTTCGTTTGCCGCTAGGAGCGCTGTTCCAACTCCATACAAATTTGAGTTAACTTTTACGCGATCGAGAAGTTAAAAAACTCGCACTAAGCACGCAGTACTTTACAAATTACTCAAAAATCGTACGCGGTAAATTCTTGACATGCGCAAAAATATAACAATCAACTCTATACTACCAACTTCTAAAGTTTCAACAAAAATATTTCAACATCGATTTTATTACCCGTTCAGATCGGAGACCACTCTCTTAGCGTTCGCAACAGCTCGCCAATACTTCCATGTGTTCCCGCCTCCGCTCCAATCAACGGCTATCACATTAACATCGGCCTAAAAACATTTACACTATTGTGAAATCTAAATTAGATATTGATATGAAGCCGTCATAAAATACTACCACAGTACAACATACACGCTTAAGTAAGTTCATATTTCGCGAATCAATATGCAACAAAGGTATTTGGGGGAACACGTTTTAACCCACAGACACAGCCCACTGAGTTTCTCTCTTCTCAGTGGGTAGCGTTTCCGATCCGGTGGTAGATTCTGCGAAGCACTGCTCTTGCTGGGGCGTGTTAGCATCACTCCGGTTTGAGCCCCGTGAGCTCACCTACATATTAGGACGAAGCTGAAATAGCCTCTCAAGGCTACCAGCATAGGTAGAGAAAAAAAAGGGGGGGGAACACTCGGAAACACGGTGATTATAAACTCCCGCCAAAACTAAGTGACTGAAATATCATCTAATTATTTTGGTAAAGTCCACTCAAGCTGTACCCACGTAGCCTTACTTTAATGTACAATAATGAAATAAAATACGTTGGAGTACAAATAACACATTGACTTAGTCAGCAATAAAAAAAAAATTCAGGAAAGTATTATAAAATAAAAACACTTTTTTATTGCTTAAATGAGTGGACAAGCTCACGGTACACCGGGTGTTAAATGCTTACCGGAGCCCCATGCACATCAACTTCAACGCCGCCAACCACCTTGAGACACCAGTTCTAAATTCTCCGATTCTTACAGTACAGTACAACGGCTACCCTACCCCTCAAATCCACACTGCCTACTTCTTCACGAAACAAATAGACAGAGTGGATGGTACTTGCCTTTGCAGACTCACAAGACGCCCTACCACCAATAATAAAACTAATTCTAAAAACTTCATTAACCAGTAACTTCCGACTAATTTACAATAATAATCATACTCTGGTTGAAGAACAACATTTGATGAGAACTTACCCAATCCAGAAACGCTCGTGTCATTTCGTTCACCCACGATGCATTACTGTGGCTCATGAATCCATGTATGATCAAAACCGTTCTTCTATTGGCATCAAAGTCCACCCATTCAAGACCGAATTGGTTTCCAGGATATACCTAATTACGGTAGCTTTTTAGTACTATGAATGTTTTTTTTTTATGGACACGTTTGCAAAATCAGATGTACGAACTAAGGTATAAATGCGCGCAAGAAGTGAATCTTATAGTCGCAATTGAGAATTAGACACGACGTAAAAATAAGCCGATTGCGCTGAACTAATTTTAAGTAAAATAGATGTTTTTTCTAATTGTCTCACAACTTACAGGAAAAATCTGTCGCGGATCATCTCCCAATTAAATATAAATTAATCTTAAGCAATGAATGAAATTTAATCAAATCTTAGCTGATTTTTTTTTTTATATTTTTGATGTTAATGCACTGTCGATTGCACCTATAATTGAGGTGACATCTGCCATGAACTTTTATCAATTGTTCAATGTCATCAATATAAAGATGATCACTTTGTTGGTGCAACTTAATAAATAAATAAATAAATCGTTCATACACTCAATTTATGATTTGAAAACACTGAAATACAATTTAACTATTCAAAAACTTCAAGCTAAATAACCATTCACCTGATTTATTTTTAATAAGTTTATTCCTTGTTAAATAAAGTCTTAAATGACGTCAGAAGTAACGAGGACGGTTTTAGCTGTGTTTTGTTAAGTTTCTACGGTAATTATAAACGTAAGAGCTACCGGGATTACCTATTAAGGATACCTTCCATTTTTCATTTAATAATTTATGTAGAAAACAATAATGATTTCACAAAGTTGCTTCCGTTATGACCTTAACTGAATATTACCTAGATCTAATACTGTCAATCCTAATAAGATGCTAAAGGCCAACCTTGTAACTAGACTAGTACGATGGAAAGAGCTGCACCGGACCAAAAGGTATTTGTCGAATATAGACATTTTAAACTTTTAAACCCTTTATACCTGGACTCTGTTCCGCTGCGTTCTAGATGAGAAATAAAAATGTGTGTTCACATTCTCCGAAGTATCAGGTTTCATGTTGAAAAGTGAGAGTACTGGACGGACTAGCGGACCCAATCCGAAGCAGTCCACGGTTTCGGGAACCGGAAAATTCGTAGTGTCCTAAAGAGAAAAAAATTTAACCTAAATCCGATTGTACCTATATAATGCGTTACTTGCTGGTAACGTTTAGTGTATTCATAATTTTTTCTCGTTTCTCTTTGGTGACAATGATGACTCAGTGAAGAACATTATTACTATACTAAGTATAGTTAGGATTAGATTCATCGTGTAGCGGTTACGAATTAAATAGTTAGAATTATGCACGATCTGAAGTTCAATGATTAAACCATAAAATTAAATTTATTTGTTCTAGATAATACCGGTTAAATAACATAAATGTTTTTTATCATATTGATAAAATTGACAAATATTTATAATATCATATTGACAAATATTTCAGATCGAAGAGAAACTATATGAGTTTGTAAATTTGCTTAAAATAATAAACATTCTCTATGCGGTATCGAAACAGCCTGGTCCACTTTGAACTCATTACTTTACTAAACTCCGGGAGCATACTTAGTCTTCGTTTCGATTCATGACAGCTTGTGGTCACCCTATACGTACCTCAGTTTCAGCGTATGATAATACGTCATTAGTTGTGGCCGAGGTCGTTGCATTTTCTCCGATCTTCAAAAACTCTAATAGATCGTCAGGACTGATGTGATTCTCCACTGCAAATAAACTTTACCCTTTTATACTCGTAATTGTTCATCGACACTAGTCAAAATTTATACTACTTGTTAATTAAATGCTTTTAGATTTTATGTACAAAAAATGTTTTATTTTCGGTTCCTCGAAAACTTTTATGATTTACTTTTCTTTTTTTTATCTTATGTAATATTTATTTTCTTATCTCGCAATTTTATTGATAATTAAAAAATAAATACAAAACAGCATTTTGCCGTGACAGAATGAATAATTATAAAATTATTACCAAGTAAAATATTCTTGTTTTTCTCTACTTTTGTTTTTCTTCTATCTGTCTCGTTAGAGCTTATTTGTCAATAATTTAATTTAAAAGCACTGAGATAACTGCGTTGTCGTTTGTGCTCTTAATGAATCATGACCCAAATCCATAAGTCCTTGATATTATTTTTGCTACAAATCCTGAAGTTTCCAAGACAACAGCATAACATTTCCGTGACCCCTTCGTCGAATCATTACGTATTCAATGGTCGCGAACGGTCGCGGAGTGAGGTATAGCATTCGAAGCTGAAGACACGCGATCAATTTAGCACGAAACGCAATCAATTCACGGCTTTTAATTGACTGGTTCATAAATTATTGACGCTGTCAAATGGTGATAAAGATACTGTCCTTTTTGGATGATCATTTATATCGTCGAGTTTCTCTTCGCAATTGGTCAGGTATCAATTAGAACACGACAAGTTGATCGAAGCAAGGTACATTTGTGTTTTTAAATAACTTTATTATATATTGCACATATAGTCACAAAATATTGTAGATCGCACTACTTACGCTAATATTGATTCCATAATAATAGTTTGGGAAAAAGTTTCTTCGCATTTTATAAGAAAATTCACAACATTTTTAATATAGTTTATTTACATTTAACTAAAGTGTGTAGGTACCATTTTGTTCGATAACTTTTGCCATCTTGTAGGTAGGGACATGATCCCATTGCTATAGAAATTTTGGGGCTTCTGATCAAAATAACGCGGCAATTGGTTTGGCAGTCTTCTCGTGATGTTAACCTGACACTGCCTAAAGAATTCTGAAGAGACCGAAACAGGTAGAAATCTGTAGGTACAAGGTTAGGACTATACGGCGGATTATACGGCGGACACCCCTTCTGTTGATTAATTCCGGCCGCTTTCTCTCAACTTCTTGCTTTAATCTCATTAGCTGCTCGCAGTAGAGTTCAGAATCGATGGTCCTGCCTGGTGGTAACAGCTCATAATGAATAATGCCCTTCCAATCCCCCCACAAACACAGCATCATCTTTTTCGCACGTTCTTGTCGTACGTGATCCACTTTTCATCACCAGTTATCAGCTTCTTCAAAAATGGTTCGGTTGCATTACGTCATAATAAAGAATCACAAATGAGTACACGATTCATTAGGTTTCTTTCAGTGAGCTCTTGAGGTACCCAAATATCGAGCTTTTTTGTGTACCCAGTTTTCAAATGCGCCAAAACTGTTTTGTGGTCAATTCCCAGTTCTTCAGCTACGTCGTAACTACTGATATGCCGATCTTGCTCCAGTTTTTCAAAAATGGCATCCATTTTATCCGTAATAGGGCGACCAGAGCGACGTGCATCTTTGACATCAAAATTTCCGGATTGAAAACGCTTAAACCGAATTTGTGCTACTCTTACAGACACTGCACTACAGGTCCATAAACATTGCAATTTTTTTCGCGGCTTGCGTTGCATTTTTACCTTTTTTGTAGTAAAATTTTAAAATATATCGAATTTCTTCACTAGATTCACTTATCTTGACAGTACGAAAAATAAATAATAATCACACAATTTCCAAAGTTGTTTTTGGAATTGTCTTCTTTAAAATTTAAACTTTTAATGATACCAAAACCAGCCAGATACAAATAGTATAGCCAAAGAGATTTTATTACAAGTTCATACACACTACTTATATAATACGAAAAGACTTTTTTCCCAACCTATTATGTAAAACATTTAATAGACTTAGTATTTTGTTCGATTTTCGCGAATCTTGAGTATAATTTAAAACATTTTTACGCGTTCTGATCTCAAATTTTGTTGGCTTTATATTATTTCAGACTTTTCCAAAAACTTTACAATTTCGGTAGTTACGGACGAGTAAGCCGTACAAGTAGTTTTAATGGAATTGCCGACGGGGCACTTTTTTATTTACAAACAAATATCTAATCATTGTTCCACCTTATCGAAGGAGTCTGTTAAATTCGCAACTGATTTATGTAACTACACCATAGATTAGACCTGACCAATCAATCTTTGTAATATCGTAAGGCAATAATTATACTGGTGGTAGGACCTCTTGTGAGTCCACACGGGTAGTTACCACCACCCTGCCAATTTTTGCCGTGAAGCAGTAATGCGTTTCGGTTTGAAGATTGAGGCAGCCGTTGTAACTATACTGAGACCTTAGAACTTATATCTCAAGGTAGGTGGCGCATTTTCGTTGTAGATGTCCATGGGCTTCAGTAACCACTTAACACCAGGTGGGCTGTCAGCTCGTCCAACTATCAAAGCAATAAAAAAAAATTAATATAAATGACTGTACGTGGAGTTGGAAGCATGCCCATATACACAGAACACAGAAAAGAGGTTGGTGTTCTGTGTGCCGCTTTAAATACCAAAATAGGTCCACTATCAATGTCAATCTAAGCAATCTAAGCAATCATATATATATGAACAATCTGATCAATATATATATGGTCTTACATCCTGTTGTTCGAAGTAAGCCATGGGAGCAGTAGATTACAACTACCGAAATTTCCTAAAGGTTCAACTCTATTTATAAACGACACGACATTCCTGTACATCTCCATTTAGAGACATTTTATCCTTAATTCTCCTTAAAACTTCACTTAACACACGTATGTCCACTTCTTCTTCGACAGCGGATGGATACGAATGGGTACGAGCTTTCCCACTCTTATTGCTTTTGGATAGGCTTTGTATCATAAAAGTAGTGGAATCTGCATTAGGAGATTCTTCTCGTAATAACTCCATTAATTGCCTGTGATGTTGTCATCCTATAGACGCTATTAAATATAGTACGTAGAAGCTGATAGCTTAATCTAAGGAGATGACATTACTTCCTTGTACACTCATCCATTATGACATCCATTGATAAAAATATAAATGTTTGCTATGAAACCACATTAAATTCTTAGCTTCCATTCTCTTAGTACATTCACACATTACTCACATTTGATTTAAACCTTGTATATGTTTCACTATAGAAACTTAAAGGATTCAAACAAAAAACACTATCAATGTACCTAATTACATTAAACATTAATTTGCTGATATACGTAATTACAACAAGAATTTCATTAGAAAGAAGGATGTAAAAAACCTTTTACCTTTTCGGTACCTATATCAAAAAAATTCGCGGCTTCGAAACAAAAGAAACCTGCGCTTAATGTTTTTTTTGCCATTGTCATAATTTTCATTACTGTGTAAGCTACTTACATTCGTCTGTCGTAACCCAGGAACGCTTATAACTATTATGCCCATTCACTTTTGTCAACATTAAAATTAGCAAAACACTCCCGTAGAACACCATTTTTCAAATTCAAACGTTTTTTTTTAATACCTATTCCGGCCTCCTTTATTTTATTATTAACAAATTAAAAAAGGTTATTGCTTGCAGTTGTCACTCAAACTGATAATCGTTTTTTTTGTTTGTTAACAACCGTCCAATCTCGTTAACAATTGATGAATAAAAATAATTCGCGACAAACCGCTTTATAAGTGCTTATGGCGATACGTAATAAAAGCGCTTAAAAATACCGACAATCACTTACTCGCTGCTCTTTAAAAAATCCTATCGACATTTGCGTCAGCAACGGTAATACAATAAGTTACTCAACTTTTAGAGGGTACGTACGTGGCTTTTGTAGAAAATAGTCCGCAATTAGCACACATGTACGAACATATTAGGTATGTGCCTATGCACTTTAAATAATATTTGCATATATGGCCACTTGATTTCTTGAGAACGTCTACTTAAATGAGTGGTTTTATTACTACACGAAACCATGAACATAGATTGACATTGATAGTGGACCTATTTTGGTGTTTAAAGCGGCACATAGAACACCAACCTCTTTTCTGTGTTCTGTGTCTGTGCATGCTTCCACCTCCACGTACAGTCATTTACATTTATATTTTTTACTGCTTTAATAGTTGGACGAACTCGCGGCCCACCTGGTGTTAAGTGGTTACTGGAGTCCATAGACATCTACAACGTAAATGCCACCACCCACCTTGAGATAAGAGTTCTAAGGTCTCAGTATAGTTACAACGGCTGCCCCACCCTTCAAACCGAAACGCATTACTGCTTCACAGCAGAAATAGGCAAGGCGGTGGTACCTACCCGTGCGGACTCACAAGGTCCTTCACCAGTAAATAATATATCTGACCTGATAAGATTCACAAAAAGCCTCCGCTCGCCTTTCTACGTACTATGTAGGAACATCATCTGTATAACCTCAAAAGGCCTAATTAATAAAATTTCATAGCGCCACCTGTCTATGCTTATTGTATAATTATAAAAACAGCTTAAAGGATATTTAATATTCAGTTTTATGTTCAGAGTCCTGAAATGTTATCCACAGGAAGTGCCAAGAACGGATCCGCTGATAAATTATTTTTATTATCAGTTGTTTACAGCAGAGTATTGTTCATTGAAAAATAGGAACAACAACAACAAAAAATCACTATTCACTGAAAACTAGTGTAGTTCAGTAATAGATTTTAATTTTAGTTATCTTTAAAACATAAAACAAAATGCGATATAATAAATATAAAAATTTACCAATTATTATTTTACTAACATCGTAATGTGAGGCATTATGGCCCATTTGAATGTAAGTGGTTATCAGAATCCAAAGACGTAATAACGTAAACTAGTGGCCCCGCAGTAGTCGAAATTCGACTATAATTAATTGGAATTGTAAGTTTGTACACTATTATGATTGTTTTTTATACTTCTATAATCACAAATTTCGCCAAGACTATACTATAAAAAATATTAACAAAGACAAACAATATTTAATCTATTCTCAATTTGACAACAGACGTCAAGAACAAAAGTTTGACAATAAATAGTATGCATGCGTGTGTGCGTGAAATACATGGTATGTAGTGTGTGTAATGTTTTCTTTATTAATTTAATGTATCTTTTATGCTTTATTATAAAAATATATTAGCATTGTGCACTTCTTCTCTACATTCTCTATAAGTGTGGAAAATTTCATACTCCTCCGTCCGCGCAATTTTCGTAAAAAGGGATACAAAGTTTTTGCTTCACGTATTAATATATAACTAGTCAGGTCATAAGTATTGTTACACAGTAAAAACTTTTCTTTTAGAATGCTGGCCACAAAAAAGTTTATTGAATTCGAATTTCGAATTGTTCATGAAAAAATGTATACTTTTAGAATTTTACTCATTTTTAAATATGGAGTGGACGCTTAAAGAAGACCGTGTTGCAGTTATTGCGTTGCATCGTTGCGGTTACGCGCCAATTCAAATTTTTAACATACTGAAAAATTTGAATATAACCAAAAGATTCGTTTATCGTACCATCAAACGATACAATGAAGACTCTAGTGTAGATGACAGGTCAAGAAGTGGTCGCCCTCTGTCTGTTAGGACTCCAGCAGTGATAAAAGCTGTGAAGGCGCGAATTCAAAGAAATCCCAAACGTAAGCAGAAACTGTTGGTCCTTCAGATGGGGTTAAGCAGAACCACGGTAAAAAGGGTGTTAGGGCTTCGGGCATATCGAAGAAAAACAGGACATCGTTTGAATGCTCGTCTAATGGACCTGAGACTGAAGAGATGCCGCGCTTTGTTGAAGCGGTACGCGGGAAAAAAATATCGGGAAATTCTTTTTTCGGATGAAAAAATTTTTACCGTAGAAAAGAGCTACAACAAACAAAATGATAAGGTGTACGCACACAGTAGTGAAGAAGCGAGCAACCGTATTCCGCGTGTCCAACGAGGTCATTTTCCATCCTCGCTCATGGTATGGTTGGGAGTTTCTTATTGGGGCTTAACAGAGGTACATTTTTGTGAGAAAGGTATAAAAACGAATGCAGTTGTGTATCAAAATACAGTCCTGATGAACCTTGTGGAACCTGTTTCTCATACCATGTTCAATAACAGGCACTGGGTATCCCAATAAGATTCGGCGCCAGCTCATAGAGCGAAGAGCACACAAGACTGGCTGGCGGCGCGTGAAATCGACTTCATCCGGCACGAAGACTGGCCCTCCTCCAGTCCAGATTTGAATCCGTTAGATTACAAGATATGGCAACACTTGGAGGAAAAGGCGTGCTCAAAGCCTCATCTCAATTTGGAGTCACTCAAGACATCCTTGATTAAGGCAGCCGCCGATATTGACATGGACCTCGTTCGTGCTGCGATAGACGACTGGCCGCGCAGATTGAAGGCCTGTATTCAAAATCACGGAGGTCATGTTGAATAAACTTTAGTGTCATAAGAATCTATGTTTTGTTAAGTTCATTTTGGTATATGAATGGTTACATAATGAATAAACTTGTTTCAATTATTTTACATTAAACATGTGACAGAATTTATGACCTGACTAGGTAGATACACCCAAATTAATACACAATTGAAGTATTTTTTTAATTAACCCAACGACAGTCCTATCCTTCAGTTTAGCAAAAACAGGCAGGCGCCAAAATATAGGCTTTCGGATTGAGTGTGAATGTACTGGCCCTACCCACTTTTAGTGTCTGTACCGATATTTTATAGCGCATATCAACATTGACGCCAAACGTGTAGAGCGAATTTTCAATCTTAAAAAAAATATATCGTAATTTCATTATTTCTAAAATTTTAAACTTTAACTACATCTAGGCTTAAAAATCATAAACAAAAATTACAATCAAGGTTAGAGAATAAGGTTTTAGGGACTTAGATAGAATTTTTTTATTGCCCTTGTAGGCAGACGAGCATACGGCCCACCTGATGGTGAGTGGTTACCGTCGCCCATGGACTTCAGCAATGCCAGGGGCAGAGCCAAGCCGCTGCCTACCGTTTAATACTTTCCACAGCCTCGTTTGAAGAAGGACATGTCATAGCGCTCGGGAAACACCGTGGAGGGGAGCTGGTTCCATAGCCGGATGGTAGGTGGCAAAAAAGACCTCTGGAAACGCACTGTGGATGACCGGAGTGGCTCCAGGTAGTATGGATGAACTCTACTCCGGTGGCGGGCGGTGCGATGGTAAAAACGAGATGCCGGTATCATCTCGAACGAATCCTCAGAGCACTCCCCATGGAACATACGGTACAGAATACAGAGGGAACCGAAGTCCCTCCGCAGACCCAGAGTGATGTGAACGCTTTGAATGAATAGTGATAGGACCTTTTATCACTGAGATTCTCTGACCACATTTACATACCTATATGCTGCCTATATGTAACTTGAAAACAGGCCGGCGACCTTTGAATCGCAGGGAAATGAGGAAATAATTCGAAATATTATACAAAGCGGTATGCATTAACATAAATTAAGCATTAAACGAATTTGACTATATAGCAGCCGTTGGCAGCGACTTCACATACAGGTAACCATCTTATAACTCGGGTTTTTACAACACTATAAACACGAAAAGAAAAATCCCCAAGACCCTCTTTTAACACGGTATACTTTTATAACAAGACTAGCGGCCCATTCCGGCTCCGCTCGGGTCTTTAACAAAAATTTCAACGATATTTGACGTTGTTTTATTTTTAAAATAAAAGAACACATAACGCTTAACTATAATGGTTAGGCATACGCTGTCGCGACACTTTTTGTCAATAATAATGTGTTCTACAAAGTCGTAGTGCCTGTATTATTTTATTCTATCATCGCACGCGATGTAAAGAATGTTTTAGGTATTTTTTTTACACCTTGGGTTACATTATTGGAGTTTTAGTAAGGATCCCTAATTTCTTTTTTAAAATATTATAGCCTGTCACTCGGGAATAGTGTAAATTCCAAACAGTGAAAAAATTTTTCAAATCGGCTCAGTAATTTCGGAGCCTATTCAATACAAACAAACAAACAAATCTTTCCTCTTTATAATATTAGTATAGAAGTATAAAAGTATAGATATAGATAACGACATTTTTATTTAAATTATTTAGAAAATTTAATTATGCATTATGAACACACAATATATGGGAATAACAGAAACATTACTGCTTAATTTTTATGTATAACTAGCTGTACCCGTCCGCTTCGCTGGGCATTTAAAATTAACATTATTATTTCTCACCCCCACAAAGATTCTCATAATTAACGCCCCCGCAACTGGTGTAGGGAGCCCAACACTCACATAAATATTAGCCTATCAAGTCAATCGGATGCATGGTTCAGTAGTTATAACGGAACATCCGTAAAAACCACTGTAGATTTATATATTAGTATAGATAGGTAAAAAAAATATTGCAGGTATAGTTGAGATGTTTGATTTCATTCAGCAAAATTACTCTCCTTTTTGTTACGGCTTCTAGTCTCATATAACACGGTTTCGCACAACGCGGGACTTTGTAGAAAGGTATCTATCGTGTTATAGGAGAGCTATCTGTATTTGAATCCGGAAAAAAACAGCAGACCGTCGTCTTTTTTTCGGCTGGAGCTTAAATCCTTAAATCAACACATGGAACACTGTGGTATAATTGTTAAGTTGACTGACTGGGAGATTAAACCTTTAGATAAATAAACCTTCATTACTTTTTTACTCCAACTTAGAATCCCAACGCTGAAAACGCAGCAACCGCTATTCAGAATACCGCCTGTAGTATTGATATAAGCTAAATTCATATTCTTACGGCCCAGCTGGTACCGGAGCTTATAGACATCACAAGTTGAATACTCTATTATAAGTCATGAGGGCTAAAAATAGCATAGAAATATTCGAACCTACAAAACTGAACGCATGACTACATGTGGCGGAAATAGTTAGGATCGTGGTACCTACGCGTTCGGCCTCATACGAGGTCGGCACTGAAAATTTCGGGAATTAACGAAGTGAAACAACATTACTTGTATTTAAAAATGTATTTATTGCTTTTCGAAGTATTCTCCGCGAAATTTGACACATTTTTCCATACGATGGAACAAATCATTGAAGCAACCATTCCATTCGGAAGTTAGGGTCTCCAAAATGGCCGTTTTGTAGGCGTCCACAGCTTCTTCAGGTGATGAAAATCTCTGTCCACGCAATTTATTCTTTATTTTAGGGAAAGTATAGAAATCATTAGGGCTTAGGTCGGGGCTGTACGGCGGATGGTCTAATAATTCTATGTTTTCTTGCTCTAAAAACTCTTTTGTTCTGTGCGCGGTGTGAGAACTCGCATTGTCGTGATGGAGGATGATGCGGCGGTTGCAGTTCTCTTTACGGAGTTCAGAAACGACCTGTGGCAAACAAATTCTAGCATACCATTCTGCATTAACCGTTCTTTGTCCCTCAAGAGGAATAGTCGTAACATGGCCCGTTTTGGAGACAAACGTGGCCACCATTTTTTTTGCAACACTCCGTGAACGAACAATTTTTGTTGGCTTTAACTCATTTTCAACCCAAACACCCAAACTCGTGACTGGTTTTTTGTTTCGGGTTCGTACGCGTATATCCAGGATTCGGCACCTGATACAAAGTTGTATACAGCATTTGAGGATCCTGCGTGGAATCTTTCGAGAGTTCTGACGCACCAAGTAACGCGAGCCGCTTTTTGCTTTTCACAGAGCGAATGCGGTATCCATCGGGAAAACAACTTTTTACACCTAATTGTTCATGCAAGAATATTTGTATTTGACTCATGCCAATGTCTAAAGTTGCCTGAATTTCGCGGTATGTCACATGTCGATCTTCCTCAATCAGCTTACGCACAGCATCAACGTTTTCTTGGGTGACTGCAGTTTTTGGACGACCTTGACGGGGATCATCACTGAGCTTGACACGTCCACGTTGAAACTCAGCAAACCAGCGATAAATTGTGGTTTTGGATGGGGCTTCATCACCAAATGTAGAAATCATCCGGTCAACACACTGTTTTTGTGTTAAACCACTTCGAAAGTCATAATAAATCATCGCTCTTGAATTTTCTCGAGTCAATTCCATTTTCTCAACGACTAAACAAGTTTGACAAAACCTCGTGACAAGACCGAGAATCTTTTTTTAAATAAATAAATGGTATTCGATTTTTAAAACCAAGGAATTTTCAATTAAAAAGATTTTAATATGACAGGAACAGTGGAAATATTCCATTCCCGATACTTTTAGTGCAGCCTAGTAAGATTCCCTACTAATTATTGCGCAAATTGTACTTTTTGCGAGTTTGGTTTTTATTGCAATATGTTTGTTATTTTGTTATTCGTTCATATTAAATACGTATTGATTAAAAAATAATAGTAACTGTTTGCTTATTGGTTAGCGTTTTGTTTACATTATGTAGGGTGCGCTGTGAGTTTGTAATTTAAAGATTGTGTTGCTAAAAAATGTTTATTGTTAAAATATTAAGTAAATCAAAGAAATGTTAATGTTATGAATGCACACGGGTGACGTGTTAATCGTGCACTAACGATTTGTGGAAATAAAGTTAACCCGTCACGCGAATTATGCTGACAAAGGTGTTCGGTAATATATCACCAAACATACTACATACATAATAGGTCTTTATCGATGAAATTGTCATTTTACAATACTGGCCATTTGAAAAGTAATTTATGTATGGCTGGAAATAGATTCTAAACTCAAATGAATTTTATAAAAAAATGTAGAAATTTGTTTTCAAATTCAGTTGTTTGTTTATTGACTAGCGTTTTGATTTCACTACATCTGTATCTTTTTCATTAATATGAACACGAAAATACGAATAATATGAATACGTCGAGTTGGAATAAGGGTTGCGTTGCGACAGCAATTTCACATAAAAGGCTCACAGCGTTAACTACGTGTACGGAACTACAAACAATCATACGACTCCTTTGTTTACATACGGTTTGAATGTATCTGACATGAAAATTTTAATCTAAAAGATGAACACCGTGATCGCCCGAAAACTAAAGTCGACAACCACGAATTCAAGGCGATAGTGGATGGAAGCTTACTCAATCGACCGCCAAGTTAGTAACAAGGCGGCGAACGCGCTATGGTATGCCTTGCGTTGCTTAACAGGCACACAGAAAAATTGTCATGGTCACTACGGTGGTCAAGTGCCGATATACTTCATCAAATTTCTTACCAAATAATGAGGAACTGGACTCAATGAAGGAATCATCTCAGTGTGTGTGACCCTCCGAAATTCACTGATTTTCGCGAATTTTGTTTTGTTGCATTTTCTTATAGTTAGGATAAGCGGTTTGGGTTTTTTTTCACAAATTAAGGCAGTGATACTAAATGATTTTTTTTAATTTGATATATTTAATGTTTAATATTGTAAAAAAAATCCGTCCCGTAAAAAGTCCCGATCCATTTACGGTGCTTTTAGGCACCACAAGCACCGGTCACTATCCTCCTCGAACCGGTTGCTTGCGACGAAAGGCTCGACGAGTGAATTAACCCATACAACACACTGAGTTTCTCGCCGGATCTTCTCAGTGGGTCGCGTTTCCGATCCGGTGGTAGATTCTGCGAAGCACTGTTCTTGCTAGGACCAGTGTTAGCAACACTCCCGGTTTGGGCCCCGTGAGCTCGCCTACACATCAACGAGCTGAAATAGCCTGTCAAGGCTATTACCATAGGAAGAAAAAAAAACACGTGTGGCACTCGGGGACTACCGCGGTAAAGCTATTGTATTTTTTATCATCTTATGCAATTATAATTAGACAATAATAATTTAATATTAAAACAATAATAAAATAAGACCACGCTATATTTATAAACATTATCAAAAGCAAAACATTAACTGTCACTTCACACTCTAAGCTAGAGCGCGGGAGAGAGAGATGGGCAGATTTTTCATGATGCGCATGGAGTGCGACGTTACGCCGCGCGCTTATTCACAAACACTACACAAGTGCAATGTGTAAATGTGTTGAGCGCGAGCTACATGGTAGGCGGAATGGGGGGTGCTAGATTTTATTTTCATTACGGAATTTCTTGATTCGGTCGCCGCGCTAATAGCCCGCGATAAAAGCTATTTATTTGCTTAAAAAAAATCGTGGTATGGAAAAATAATATAAAAGAGAGAAGCATAGACACATAATATTTAAGAGAGAAAGGTCTTATTGATACCCGGTTGAAACGGAGTTCCTTTTGCTAAATCTTTGTCTATTCATTTAAGTACATTACATTTACATTATTGTGATATAAAATAAATTTTCCTGGCTTTAAATTATCTCTTTAATCTTTAACTTCTGATAAAAATGCTTTTCGGAACTCAATTTTATTTTTATAAAAAAAAAAACATAAATTATACAAAAAAACTTGAAAGAAGAGGTTATAAATCCATTAAATTTTTTAACACACGCACACTTTGTCAACAGGAAAAAAACATCTGCACTTGTACAACAAAAAAAAACACAAAACTTGGCTGTTGAGAAAAAAAGTGTATGAGAAACAGTAAAAAGGATATTAAGCATTAAAATTATAAATATCTTTCAAATATTCACATATTCTCAATACTGACGGCAAGCTGAATCGATAGAAAGAGCTTTTCAGCAGACTTCAACAAAAGTTTCATGATCAGGAAGTGCCGTAAAAATCATTACAAAAACTGTCGTTCTTTATTGTAACTCTTTCACTAATGCAGTTTTTATTAAAATTAATTATCTTACTCTTACCTATACACCCTTGCAGTTTCACTTCATAAACTCCTTGTAGGTATAGTCTAAGATTTTTGCCATTTCGATTTATTGCACTGATCTCTGTGCAGCACTGTACAGCCAAAAAACATTTTTACAATATGGTATAACATTTTTACAAGCCTAGCAACACTGGTATAAACATCGCGGCATCCTATTGGTTGAAAATTAAAAACCGTTCAAAACGGCCTTCAAACTTTGAAGTTATTTGAAGTTCAAACGTATGGCCGTTTGAGAGATCCCCTTTGTTAATTTGTCAACAATTACTTTTGGTGAACTTTACTGTTATTTAATATTATTTGACTGTAGTTTATATTTTTAAGCTAGCTAAAAATGACGTCGATCAAGGAAGATGAAAAGAAAGAAATCCCCGAAATCATTCACGATCCACAAACTAACAGCACCTACCAAAGATTACGGTTTTTTGGCAAGGTAAGTACTTACTGTATCTACGTTATTTGAAACACTTTAATTTTAAATAGGGATATAATGTACATACTTTGTTTTTTTATACATTTTAAGCACTAATTATATTCTGTACACGAAAAACAAAAATGTATATTTTAGTAACCGTCTCATTGAATACATAAAAAGTTCAACGCCGCCAGCATGCACCTGTTTCGAAATAGCCTGACTACAGACATATAAAAATGCAGACCAATATAACTGAAGTTTGTCAGTCGAATTTGAATATCATTAATTCAACAGAAATTTAACGACACGTATAGAATATGTGTGCATAACTGATATCCGAAACACAAGCAATGTCGAAAATTTTAAATTAAAGCTTATATTTCTGTTAATACAATGATCGTTTTTAGGGTGGCTTCGCAAAATGCTACGAGATCCAAGACATAGCCTCCAACCAGATTTATGCTGGAAAAATTGTTTCAAAGAAACTAATAGTGAAGTCATCGCACAAAGAGAAAATGGCTCAAGAGATCTCCATTCACAGGTCTCTCCAGCACAAGCATGTAGTTGGCTTTCACAGTTTCTTCGAGGACTCTTTGAATATTTATATAATATTGGAGCTTTGTAAAAAACGGGCAAGTATCATGCATATTTTAATTTTTTGTCAATTGATCTTGTCCAAAAAACTGAATAACAATTTAAGTTAAAAACTCATAAGATTCTAAGGTATGGAAATGAATTAGATGATTGATAGTTTCCGAGCCCATGTTCTATTCGATTCTCATACAGTCACCAAAGCCTTGGCATTACATTGATGTAATTAACGATGACATGATGATACACCAGTACAAAAATGGAGAAAAGAATTCCTAAGTAACATAGTAAAAAAAATTCTGTTAAACTCTTGAGTCCTAAATATTCTTTAATTTTCCACGTCACGAAAAAGATATCTTTCATTTTAATATTTATGAAATACACTCGAGTACCATTAAAAATAAGACAGCTTGATTATGTGAATTACATGTTATGATGTGCAATTGACATGGAAAACAATCAATAAACGTAACGTAACGTAGTTGACTTAAAAATTTAGGGAAATTTATGACTGTGGTGAATGCGTTAAGCATTTTACTTTAAGCTGTCTATGAAGCTGAACATCACAATAAAATTTTGGTTAAACACTACAAACTATATATTAAACTGTCCAATAAATGGATAAACTCTGCAATTTTTTATTTTAGTTCTTATAGTTATATTCACTTTACTGTTAAAACTACTTCTACCTTGCCTTGTATAATAGAGACAAAAACAAGGCAAATCTATACTAAAAAAGATAATTAACTTTACATGAACTCTTTTGAAATATTTCTGTTAAAAATAGTAAATCAGCATTCTGATGTCAGATTTTCACAATACCCACATTTTATTAATGCCATTGGGAATTTATCAAATTTAGATGATATTTAGCATCACTAACAATATATATTAATTTAGTTTAGGATATTTTATTTGATATTTTGAAAATATTTTGCAATACTATTCCGAAATAAAAATTGATGAGACCTATTTATTTGTTACTGTCCATGAGTACTCCTGAGTAGCTTATTATGTTGCTTTCATCATGTCTCAGTTTAAATGAATGCAAAACATATTTTCTCTCAAAATGCTTGATATCCAATAGTCTAATAAAACCACTCTTACAGTCGATGATGGAGCTTCACAAGCGTAGAAAAGCAATTACAGAACCAGAGACTAGGTTCTACATGCACCAGATACTGCTTGGCGTGCAATATCTCCATAGTAAGAGGATAATACACCGAGACTTGAAACTTGGCAATTTGTTCCTTGATGACGATCTTCATGTAAAAATTGGAGATTTTGGTCTTGCAGCAAGGATTGAATATGAAGGTAATTAAAGGCCTACTTGATAGTGATCTTCTATCACATTGTAGTGATAAAAGAAAATTTTTAATGAAGGCATGACTACTACTTTTTACCATTTTAGCATGCAAGCACTCTGTTTAAAGAACTAAGACCATTTTTTTATACCTAAGAATGAGATTTTTGAGAACCTTGAGATTCAATTTTGTTTTAAATTTTTCTGAAATTAATCATTCTCAGAATTATAAACGTGAAGTGTGGGCCCATAGTTGTAATTCTCTTGCTAACAATTTCTCGTTTTTGAACTTGAAACAACAAAATGAACTTTCTTAGGAGAGAGAAAACAGACTCTGTGTGGTACCCCAAACTACATTGCCCCTGAGATATTAACAAAGAAGGGCCACTCATTTGAAGTGGATATCTGGAGTCTGGGCTGCATCATGTACACGCTGCTTGTTGGCAAACCGCCGTTTGAAACGTCCACCCTCAAAGATACATACAAAAGGATTAAACAGTGCGAATACAGGTGATTTTTTTAAATATAAATCTGTACGGATATCATAATTATTTTAGTATTAAAAAGTATATATAGAATATTGATTTCAGCATTGATTGCAATACGAAAGATATATACATGATCATGGATAGTATGTTATGTTAATATATTATATTTTAGAAAGCTAACAAAGAGAATATTAACAATAGATAATGTTATTGTTCCAACCAGTGAGGCAGTAGAGGTAGCGATGCGCGTTTGTCTCGGGGGCCCTTGGAACCATTTACGTAGTCGCTACGCGCGAACATTAATCGACGATAACACCCTCAAACTACAATACAGGTGCATCATGGGGTGCTAGAGAAATATGGCACTTTATAATATATATTTGTCAACATAAAATTACTTAACGCTTATTCTTCCTTTTAAAATGACTTAAAAATATCCAACCAAATTCCTTTGATTCTATAAACTATTTAGCAAACATTAGTGCCATATTTTGACTTTTGCACCATCAAACTAGGGTGAAGGGTGATCATGATGTGCAGCTTTTTGTATTGTGGATATTTCTAACGTCTGCTTAACTTACAACACAAGTCATACTTAGTCTTAGTAATGTAAAAAATGTTTCTAATTTCGAATCTAAATGTATTTCAATCTCAATCATTAAAATTTAAAACAGCACTAAGTTTAAAATTATTAATAGGAATTATTAATAACACAATATTATAAAACAAACTATGTACTACTTACTATACTACTATACTATATAATATGTTGAAACTGAATTAGGAAATTAATACTGTTTGTATATAGAGTTCCTAATTCTAAGAGTTAAAGTAACTTTTTGTTATTAACTGAGAAATTTGGTCACTAGAGCCAACGCTCCACTTGATTGTCAACCAGAGCCAGGCACCAGACTACAACGTGATCATTCGTGTTGTAGTCTGGTGCAGGCCTAGTGTTATAAAATTGACATCCCTGTTGGTATAGCTCTATGACTACTGTTCTTCTGGCCTTCTAATATAACAATTCCCTTGGTTTTCACGTTTGTCGATCTCGAACAATCAAATATATCTTCAGGATTCCGTCTTCGCTTCGCAAACCGGCGGCGTCCATGATTGTACTGCAGTTGCAATCGAACCCTGCGCGTCGTCCGTCCGTGGACAAACTTCTGCAGCATGAATTCTTCTCATCGGGGATTTTGCCAGCCGCGCTGCCCGTCTCTTGCCTCACCACAGCGCCGCGCACTGACCAGCTCGAGGGCATGCTGGTACACCGCCGCCCTCTTAACGAAGTTCATGCTAACGGTGCATATATTGTAATTTATTTAATCGCAGTCTAGACTGCGAGACTTTCTCCCTCATAAATTGATGAGGGAGAGTTCAATAATAATTAAAGAAATTATAGTTTTAAATGGTAAAATATTATCGCAGTTACGATGAACAGTGAAGAATATGTCGGATATGTGCGGATCTTTATTAATAACTAGCTGACCCGGCAGACTTCGTAGTGCCTCAATCGATAAATAAAAAAAAGACCTAAACTTTTGCATAAAATAAACTTAAAACAAACAAAAGGAATCCGTCTGACGGTGTACACATCAAAGAAAAAACAAAATTGTTATTTTTATTCAATTCCGTGCATTTTCATATTTAAACCGTCTCTGAACTTCCACAAATAATTCTAGACCAAAATTAGCCAAATCGGTCCAGCCGTTCTCGAGTTTTAGCGAGACTAACGAACAGCAGTTCATTTTTATATATATAGATAGGTAGAAGATTAATTAAGGAACATTTATGCACATCAAAATCTTCATAGAATCAAAAAAGCAGCATTTTTCTCCTTTTATAATTAGCTACTTTAAAATTCAACATAAATGAATTGACATTTATAATACGTACTTTCAATTGAATAGAACAAGAGACGATGGCAGTGGACTCGCCCGTCAAACGCGAAGCTACCCCCGCGGGGCCACGAGCCGTGGAACCAACGTCGCACCGCCAGAATTTTATTGCACTGCGAGACCAGCTCGCTGCATTGTTGGTTAACAAGGTAAAATATAGTTTTTTTTTTATATTAATACCAGGGATCCGCCTTCGCTTCGCTTCGGAAACATTAAATTTTATTATTAATTAATAGCTGAGTCTCGCGATGTTAGCCGCGGTTATTGTCGTACCGCGAGTGAGGCTGCGGGGCGAAGCTAGTCTTAAAAAAGTAGCCTAAGTTACTCCTTATATCATCAGCTACCTATCAGTGAAAGTCTCGTCAAAATCGGTCTAGCCGTTCCAGAGATTAGCCGGAACAGAGTGACAGACAGACAAAAATTGTTAAAAATGTTATTTTGGTGTATGTACTGTATATATATTCATATTATGCATTTAGTAAAAGCGGTTATTTCAATATTACAAATAGACACTCCAATTTTATTTATATGTATGTATAGATGAGAAAAAATACCTATGGTCTAAATAACATTTAATAGGCTCTAGTTTTGAAATAGGGCAGGACCGTGCTATGAACTGGTATACGCTGATAACCTTATCATAAGTAGAAATAAATTGATAAACTCTTCATCTTATGGAACTTTTGTAACTTAATTATAAACAACTAGTTTGACTGTGTGTTGGCATTTTCTATAACTTTTAGCTGAAATGCCGACCGGAGGCTCTGACAGACGAGCTGAGCGATCCCGCAGCACAGCCGCTGGTGTGGGTTGGAAAGTGGGTCGACTACAGCGACAAATACGGATTCGGATACCAGCTCTGCGACGAGAGCGTCGGTGTCATGTTCAACGATACTACCAAGCTTATCATGCTCGCTAATGGACTGTAAGTTTACGTTTAATATAGTATTAGAAGATAATATCAGATATACATATTTTTAATGATATTATAGTAGTATACAACAGGCGCTTGCAACAGTTTCGAACTCACTAAAATTCGAAATCACGTTCGAATCACTAAAGCTTAAAATAGTTTTTTTTTTTTTATATCTTCATAATGAGAATCAAAGTATAATGTCATAAAACGAATGCATTGCACACTCAAAATTAGAATCAAATCATAGCTCACACAAAACATATTTTTACTGGTGGTAGGACCTATTGTGAGTCCGCACGGGTAGGTACTACCACCCTGCCTATTTCTGCCGTGAAGCAGTAATGCGTTTCGGTTTGAAGGGTGGGGCAGCCGTTGTAAGTATAATTGAGACCTTAGAACTTATATCTCAAGGTGGGTGGCGCATTTACGTTGTAGATGTCTATGGGCTCCAGTAACCACTTAACACCAGGTGAGCTGTGAGTTCGTCCACCCATCCAAGCAATAAAAAAAAAACAATGGCGCTTTTTTATACAAGTGATAAGAATCCATAGACATCATAATATGTTAATAGCACATTCCTTGCGGCGTGATTCTCAATTGTTTTGTATTAAGACTAAAGTACAGATTAGCAAGCAACAAAATCTTCATATTGCTATCTGAAAAAATAAAAGGAGATCTGCATAAACTATCCTTTTTCAGGAATGTGCACTACATCAATCGGCAGGGCCAAGAGCAGTACATGACGATGCGCGATTACCCGCAAGAACTCGACAAAAAAATGAAACTCCTTACATACTTTAGACGATACATGACCGAACATCTCATGAAAGCTGGTAAATTTTTCAACATCCATTGTCATCACTAAAGCATATAAATCAAATAGAATATTCAGAAAACAAAATGTGTGAGCAATAGTTTTCTTATGGTATGAGTAACTAATGTATTCATACTTAACAACAATGTTATCGCTTTTAAATAAATTTACCATTATCCAGGTGCTTCAGTACCAGTGCGAGAGAGTGATGGTCTGTCTCGTTTGCCACATTTACACCAGTGGTTTCGAACAACTTTAGCTGTTATTATGTACCTGACTAACGGAACTTTACAGGTTAGTAGAATTCTATTTTAATGCTGTTGGCATATAATTTTTATTGATCTGTTATATTTCTTTCTCATCTTGATTGTTTTTTTTTCTAATATTACAGATAAACTTCCAAGATCATACAAAGATAATACTGTGTCCACTTATGCAAGCTGTCACCTACATAGATATAGAGAAGAATTTCAGAACATTCCGCTTTAATACCATTGAAGAGCATGGCTGTGATAAAAAGCTTTACACAAACCTCACATATGCATTGGAAAAACTAAACAGTGTATTGGCAAACAAACTGTGCTAGTTTTCACTGAACCTAAATGAGTAAATGAATTTGTGGGCTTTGTGGAAAGCTCCAATGAAGAACTGTGTAAACCAAGAGACCCTGCTTATGTAAATAGCAAAAAAGTTTGAAATCACTACAAATTTTCATCATTCTGTTCTTATTGATTGAGATACTTGATAAAAAAATCTTTACACTTAAATTTCCTAGGGTCTCCTACTTTTCTACAATAAAAATTATATTACCTTTTGTATTTTTAGGATAGTCACCAGTATATTATAATATAATAGAAGGGTCACTAAAATCAATTTTGTACCCTAAAATTTCACACTAGGTTAAAAATCCACCGATACTGTCTATTTATTTAGTAAATACTTTTTAATGATTTAGCATCAAATTATTTTGCCAGTTCAGTATATTATGAGCAAAACTTTCGACTTTTTTTTTAAATCTTTAAATATGTGTCTTTGGTTGTTAATACATATTATATTCCATTTGATGCAAAACTTACTGACTGCCATTTCAGGGAATGATTTGATTTCTATTTACATATTTCTAAACATCTACAATAATTGATGGAAGAATAAATTTAATTTTAGATTTTAATTTCTTTGCCATTTAAAAGCGCCCTTTGACAGGGGCTGTGGTGCGATATCAAGAACGTTTGGAGTTATTTAGTTTTATAACTATATTTTTATAACATTTTGTTTTGTGCTTCAACAGCATCAATTACAAATTGTTTCATGTTCGTAATGAAATAAAATTAATGTAATTCAGCAAGTGTTCAATATTTAGTCGTTAGAATTCGTTATGCGTGAAAAGAAATCGATTCAGTAATTTATGTATCAATTTCATTTTGCAACTTGAAAGTCTGGTGGATGGTCTGCTGCTATCTCGTGGATTAACAAACTATAAGTACTTGACAATAAAGTTACACAAAACGATTGTTGGAGTTAGTTTAAAATCTTCTTGTACTTAAGATAAATACAAATAAAAATTTGAGAACTGAGTAAAGTGTAAACCATGACCTAAGTTACTTCGGTCAACTCTCATTGGAACGCGTGTAGTACAGGCCCATCATTTAATAACTTAACTTACTTGACGATAGGCAGTAGTTTGGCTCTGACCCTGGCCTTACGTCTATGAGCGACTGTAACCACTCACCATCAGGTTGGCCATATACCCGTATGCCTGCCTACAAGGGCAATAAAAAAAAAATTAGGAAGTTACTTGTAGCTACTACTACTAACTTTCTACCCACATGTTAAATAGTTACAGAGGCCCGTAATACTACAACAATTAATATCCTCCACCTTTGGAGTCTAAAGATGAAAATTTTAAAACGTAAATTGCACTAGCTATCACGTAATTTTTCTTAAGACAATAAAAGATTCCTCTCGGAATAAGGTATTTTTCGAGATTAAAAATAGCCTGTGTCACTCTCTAATCTAAAAATATCACTTTGAAAGAATCATATCAATTTGTTGATTCGTTTTCACATGAAAGAGCCAAATAAATAATACACTTCCACATAATATCAATGATTAGTATAGACGAATTGCTGTGAATGTGTGTGATTACTCTATTCCAGAAATAAACCTTGCGCAAGATTTACACGTGTAATTTTAATATTTAGAAATTTGCTTCAATTTAAAAAAAACAGTTTCATATTAGATCATTTTTAATTCTTTTCTAAAACATATCCTTAATGGGGATAATTATAGACGGAATCTTTTGATCATTTCTATTCGCGTCATTGAAGCTTTTTTTAATGTAACTAGCAGAAAATGATTAGTGTAAGACTATTTAGTATGTAGTACGACCAACTATCCCTTCGACCGTCATCTCTTCATAAAATATATTGCTGCTATTGTATATAAAAAATACACACAACTGATAAACTTAGCAAATACATGATTAAAATTTAGCATAATACTACTACATAAGCTAATACTACACTAGTACATAATTGTTGTAATTCATCATATTAAATATAAACTGCATTCTTGCTAACGTCTTATTAGCAAGGTAAAACATTCTTAGGGTCAATCATAAGCTTTTAATTTGTAATCACCAACAAATTTTATTTATAAATTATGCTAGTGTGGCATGGCATATACAGTTCTTAACTTACACTCAACTGAACAATTTCAAAAGTTCATTCAACCAACTTCATGTTTGACTTAAAAATAAATAATAACATAAGTCCTATAAAAGTATCACATTGTGCTATGGTACAGTTTTAAGATATTATAACTCTGTATGTACAGCATGCTGATGTGGTAATAGTTCTCCAGGATGAACAAAGAGACCTTCACTTGCTTGCCAGTCAGTGTAAGCACCATATTGTGAACTCACTCCGACAATCTCGCCTTGACCATTGATGGGACGACCAAATGTTCGCCCGGAGCCTGCAAGATACCTAAATGGAAGAAAAATTTCTATTATAGCAATATGCATGTAAAGCGTATATTATATTTGACAGAACATAACATAACAAAACAATTAAAACATCTTTTATTATAAAGAGAAACAAAATTAAATTTTCACTATAGAGCTGTCCTTTGCTTAAATTAATTAATAATAATATTACTTAATAACAGGAATGGGATATTGCAGCTTTAGTTAAAAAATATATTTATTTATTAATAACAAGGGCTATTTGGTTTAAGTGACACTTTTAACTTTTTAAAATTTGAAAAAAATATAACAAAAAAACTTGAGATATTTCAATAGAGTTAACTTAATTGAAGTTAAATTAAAAACATCCATTGGAACATTAAAAAAATAAATGTTGCATATTAAGCGAATTGTGGCTTAAACCGAATTACCTCCCATCCCTTGATATAATATTATTAATATATTTCATGCATTTATTGAAAATGTATAAATATGTCTAGTATTTATCATTTAAATTTTTCAATGTTTGAATGTAAATTTAAAGGAATTCTTACGATCCAGTATCAACATGTCTAAATTTTACTGGTGTATCTCTCCTCCAGTAGTCATTGTTGCAGACCACAGTCCAATTGTCTCCACTGTCTCCTTCACCCTCATCGTCTCCATAACATGATACCTCTTGATTGCCAGAGAGGGGTGAGGTAAAAAAATGTGAATGCAAGTTCTTCTTTGTAGCTACATGCTGAAGTCTAATGTTGGTGTTACATTTTATCGGAGCACTGAAAAACATTTTTTATGTATCTTGTAATTTGACTGAAGAATAATGATGGTGAACTCAACACTCAGTACCATATATATCTTTAGATTTTTAAAATGTAAGATTCAACTGTTTGTGTGCATTATTTAAAATTTCATACCCACGCTTGCAGGTTTCTCCTGTCATAGGGCGAACCAGCCAGTGACTATTGTTATCATCAGAGACATCAACCGCCGTCA
This sequence comes from Bombyx mandarina, assembly GCF_030267445.1. Taxonomy (NCBI): domain Eukaryota; kingdom Metazoa; phylum Arthropoda; class Insecta; order Lepidoptera; family Bombycidae; genus Bombyx; species Bombyx mandarina. The sequence continues at coordinate 12,563,168 of NC_143221.1, forward strand.
CAGACTGCTGTCCTGATCCAGACCCATACTTTACATCATGCGAATGAAGTCTTAACTTCAAGTCTGTGTTGATGAGTTTTAATATTGATCCACACGTCACAAATTCATTCTTCGCAGCTATGGGACAGTAATGGAAAAATTATTAATTCATTATGAAGAATAACACATTTTTATTGAAATCATTGCATATCTCCACTATCATAAGGCCACGTAATTGTTACGCCGACTAAGCAATATTTCTAACGCTATGAAATGCTTATTTGTAACTAAAAGAAGACTAAATATTATTACTACCTTCCGTTTTTTCACTTATAATAGAAATGAGAAACACCACAGTGAGTAAAGTCGCAATTGAAAGGATTTTTGTATTTTCCATTTTTTTAGAACAAAACAATCCTGCTAATCCAAAAAACACGCCTGTTCTATTTATGTCACTTGATTTGTCAATGTCACCAATCAAAGACTAAAAAATATGTAGATATGTACGTTAAAACCATAGACCTATATAGTAGGGACACGACATATTGTTCTATACGTACAATTGCTTATATAAATAGCACCCATTTTGAAGGCACACACATAAACATATATCTATCTCGTTCTTACTCAGCACTTTAACTCGCAGGAAAACAATATAACAGTATTTCAGTGCGTACATAAAATGAAACATGAATATACGTAAATGTCTCTGTCTCCGTCTAATGAGGCCGAAAATCCGCCATGTTTAGCGCGCCAAATGTCATTGTCACGTCAGTTCGGCCGTCTGTTTTGGGTTGTACATTATTTATTGACTTTGATATCGATTTAATATGATTGCTTATATAAAATTTCTTATTTTATCATGCTTAAAACATATAAAAATAATAATTAAAACATATTTTATAGGATCTCAAGAAAGTCGTCGGAACTATTTAAATAAAATAGTTTTATAACACAATTGTCAACCCGTTAAATATTTAATAATTAAGTGATTTTAGAGAGGAAGTCACAAGGAATGACGTTTGTAATTTTATTAACGAATAAATGTTCTGTAGGTGTTTTTTTTTATCAGGCGGTTCCTTGATAAGTTTAAAATTTGAATCACTCTCAAGTGAGAGTGATTCAAATGGTGCGGTGTACCTTCCTTGAGGTGCGCTGCGGTAGTGTGTTACGGACTTTAGAGTCAGCAAAACAATTAAAATAGATTGTAATAGTCTAAGAAAAACACGTACTCAAAATACGATAACATTCAGCATGCTAGAAATGGGCAGATGGCACTGTACTACGCCATATCTTTATGTTTTGCGGCAAACGACAACTTTATAAAATCAGTGTAGCAAATTTTAAAAATCGTCATATCGTTTACTTGGCAAATTTGAAGCACGAACTCATCTTAGATTTCACATAATATCTAAATCACATCATCTTTGCACATAACAATATACTTACTTCCTATTAAAGTATAAATTCTACAAATACATTCACTCAACAATATTTAAAATAACATGAGCCAAGAACGTTTATCGATAAAACATACTAACATTAAAATCTTCTGGGCAGCACTAAAACCGCCATGTTTTGTGGCCAGATGACGTCACAGTGGCACGAATTTTTTGTTGACGTTTCATTTCCATAGGTTTCCTACTTCAGTGGTTAAAACCATAGACCTATATAGTAGGGACACGACATATTGTTCAATACGTACAATTGCTTATATAAATAGCACCCATTTTGAAGGCACATACATAAACATATATCTATCTCGTTCTTACTCAGCACTTTAACTCGCAGGAAAACAATATAACAGTATTTCAGTGCGTACATAAAATGAAACATGAATATACGTAAATGTCTCCGTCTCCGTCTAATGAGGCCGAAAATCCGCCATGTTTAGCGCGCCAAATGTCATTGTCACGTCAGTTCGGCCGTCTGTTTTGGGTTGTACATTATTTATTGACTTTGATATCGATTTAATATGATTGCTTATATAAAATTTCTTATTTTATATCTTATTTTAAAACATACAAAAATAATAATTAAAACATATTTTATAGGATCTCAAGAAAGTCGTCGGAACTATTTAAATAAAATAGTTTTATAACACTATTGTCAACTCGTTAAATATTTAATAATTAAGTGATTTTAGAGAGGAAGTCACAAAGAATGTTTGTAATTTTATTAACGAATAAATGTTCTGTAGGTGTTTTTTTTATCAGGCGGTCCCTTGATAAGTTTAAAAAATGGTGCGGCGTACCTTCCTTGAGGTGCGCTGCGGTAGTGTGTTACGGACTTTAGAGTCAGCAAAACAATTAAAATAGATTGTAATAGTCTAAGAAAAACACGTACTCAAAATACGATAACATTCAGCATGCTAGAAATGGGCAGATGGCACTGTACTACGCCATATCTTTATGTTTTGCGGCAAACGACAACTTTATAAAATCAGTGTAGCAAATTTTAAAAATCGTCATATCGTTTACTTGGCAAATTTGAAGCACGAACTCGTCTTAGATTTCACATAATATCTAAATCACATCATCTTTGCACATAACAATATACTTACTTCCTATTAAAGTATAAATTCTACAAATACATTCACTCAACAATATTTAAAATAAAATGAGCCAAGAATGTTTATCGATAAAACCTACTAACATTAAAATCTTCTGGGCAGCACTAAAACCGCCATGTTTTGTGGCCAGATGACGTCACAGTGGCACGAATTTTTTGTTGACGTTTCATTTCCATAGGTTTCCTACTTCAGTGGTTAAAACTGACCGACTGGATACCTATTAATATTTAAGATTGGTTTTACACGTTCATCTCGTCCATTTTATTTTCAATTTTTATGAAATCCTTCTTTCCTTATTTTATCCTTATTTAATAGATACAAACGTTAGAAATATATCTATTAAATAAGGACCAAGTTGAAATTTTGTTCACCTGTAAATAGCAAACTATCGTTGGAAAACTAACCGAAATGGTGCTAGTGTATGAAATGGAAATTATATTATCAATATAGCAGTTTTAAACAGAGTGAAGTCTGCTGGGTTAAAAAAAAATATTTTTCGTGAATTGTGTAGTTTAAAAAATATGCAGTACTTAAAATCTGAAATATTTATTTTTGTTACTATTTACGTAAAGTGTTTCTATGCTTATTAATTTAATATCCTACTTTAACAGGCTATGGCGCGTTAAAGCTTTCCACTTGCTACTCTAGCACCACATGATTGGCTCCCTTTCAGCGAACACTTTTCAATACACTGAGATGGACCTCCTTACTTCTACCCTCCATATTTTCCTTATATAAAGCATGCGGTCGTGGTCGTCGTTCAGTATCATTGCTGAGAGCAGATGCTATGCGCCTCACGAGTAATCGCCACTTCACCCGGCTGGTGAGCCTGTTGTAGGTACTCATGCAAACAACCGCCAACTGCCGACTTGAATTGGTCGGTCTATCGCATACGCAACCTTTTCACGCGGTCTGGTGCCTTCTACTTTGCCCTGAACGATAAGGCGTTCAAGTCATTTCCTCACTGAGAGATATTTCCAAAAAATTATAGTATGTGCCCATGCACGAGCGCCGTAAGATGCTGCTTAATGCCGAATTCTTGAAGAATGGAGATTGTTCGCGCGACAGCGCGACGTTCGTAAATGTTCGGCTCAACTCGGGTGCCGTCGCCCGTACGCACCCCGCACCTCTCAGAACAGTGCGGTACATGACGGCACGCGGAGATACGCTCGTTCGATATTGAGTAAAATTGTGCGCGCGCGCCCTTCGTTATATACTAAGTAAAAGGTTGAGTGTGAACCGGTGAAAAGGTGTATGTGCCACCCATCGCAGAGGAACACCACTACGACCGTGATAGTGCCAGCATCAGCCTCCAAGTAAGTCCCGTTTTCCTACCTACCCTTTCGTATCCGCTCATTCTCCGCAGAGTTCATATGCTCCCTTTCAGCTCATCAGCTCACGTTTAAGGTGACGCTCACCTGCGTCACCAGAGATATTGGTTCGAAGTTCGGTCCATAAAATACCAAGCATTCGTCTCCGGCATAACATCTTCAGAGCATCGACCTTCTTTTATTCGATCTGCTGAAAGTCCATGTCCATGATTACATATGACTTTTTGGCGGGAACGCCAGGAGTGAAGTTGTGTGATTTGTTTTATTTTGTCTATTTAGTGTTTCCTTCAGCGGTGGTTTATTAACTGCTTAATATCTGTGAAAGTGCACAAATGTGGGAAAATGAGACAAAGCCGCTGGACGTAGCTTCTCAGGATCCTCCAGAAAGTACATTGAACAAATCTCAGTAAATGACCACCATTTTACTGATATTATATTTCATTCCGTACCAGCTCATCTAGTTTTTTTTTAATTTCATCCCAGTTGATTAATGTATCAAACTATTTCATTTTATATATATATAATTATATATATAATTTTATTTTTCATAAAAATAAGAATTTTAATTAAAATAAGACGACCTAAAGGTTTTAGTTACCAGGCCATAAAATCCCTTTAAAAAAAAGGTACATACTTATAGGCAAAGGAAATTCCATAGATTATACTCATATTCCTAATATATTTGAGGGAAATTCATTAAAAAGCTGAAATAGGTACAGTTCTCAAATATATTAAGTGTATAATCTATGGGTACAGTATTATGATTAGTGCTATCGTTAAATGCTTAGCGTTATAATTATAAAGATATAATGGATAACTGCGACTCTACACCAACTCAGGGTACAAAACGTAAGTATAACTATTAACTTGCGATAATAACCAATACGTTAGAAACGTTCATAACATATGGACTCACAGATTTTATATTTATCAATTACAGCTTCATATGATCCTGGTTGGAATGACCCTCCCAAACTCTCTTATAATGGACAGCAAACAACGCCGAATAGACCACGAAACTTTTTGAATAAGAGAGTTGCATTCCCTCTATCAAATACTCCTTCAAGCACCCCTGCCCCTCAGCCTGTGAACTTACCTCCAATGCCCACATTAATTCCACCTGTGCCACCGATACAAAGTATGCGTCAGCCTACACAAAATGAAGAGATTAAAATTGACAGCAATAACACACTCAAGGAAGTTAAAGATATTTTATTAGAATTTTTGGAAAGTAGTTCTGAGCTGGGACCAAAAGGGAATGATATCAAAAGACGAATAAGTGTAATGGAGGATATGTGGATTAGTGGAAAATTAAATAAAAGTATACATATACAGATGAAGGAATTGGCCTATGGTAAGAAATATTAAAATTGAGGGTTGTACCTTGTGGATTTTGTAATTATAAATATATGAAGCAGTTATGGACTTTCTAGCCCATAACATATGACTTTTTAATGAAAAATATATGTGAATAGAAAACAAATAAATTCATTGCAAATTGATTGCAAACTAAATTTATGTTTCTGTGAACGTGAAGATTAAAATTAGACTAGTAATTTTTTTAATTCACTTAGATCACTACTACTGCCCAATTCTTTTCCCCTGAAAAGACACAGCAAAGTATACAGCTTTTTTATTGCTTAAATGGACAGACGAGCTCACAGCAGCCTCTAATGTTAAGTGATTTATCGAAGCCCACCAAAATCAACAATGTGACTGCAGTCACCCACCTTAAGGCATGAGTTCGAAGTCTACATGTATAATTATACAATGGATGCCCCGCCTTCAAACTGAAATACATTACAGCTTCATGGCAGAAGAGGATAGGGTGGTGGTACCTTCCCCTGTGGGTTCATAAGACATCCTACCACCAGTAATGACCACTGCCTGCCTGTAATACTATTTAGCTATCTGTAAATAATCTGGTGTTTCTCTGGATACTCTCAGATATCTGGTGTAGCAGAGTAAAGAAATTTCAATGACAGACATTCAATGTTGACTCAGTGTGCACAATAATTTTATCTTTTCTCTATGTTGTTACTACTTTTCAGCAATCAGAGATGACCAGCCAAACAAAGCAGATGAGATTCACAGGGCTTTGATGGTGGACCATGTGAGCGGAGTTGGAAGTTGGATGCCAGGCATCAAACAGCTTATTCATCATTGTGTAGCAAAATCAGAATTATTAGCATTTGATAAGGAATGATTCAGTTATCTATCTGACATTTCATCTTCACTCTTCTAAACTTATAAAGCCAATAAACAATTATTTTTCAAGTGAGCATGCATAAGATGCTATCTGTATTTTGATAATATCTTGAAATGTTATTCAATATTGATAATTAATTCATTGAAGTACATGATTTTGTTAGAAAAAATTGTATACACATTTGTTTTGTCTGTGATAATTATAATCGCCAGATGATTATTTAACTTTAATTTTGATAAATGCATGCTAGTCCATTGTATATTAATAATTAATATTAATGAAATAATATATTTCATAAGCGACAGTATGTGATTAGTTTTATATTAAGCAATATCGTTTTACACAATATTTAAGTTACTGTATGTGTAATATGAATCATAATAAAATATTTTTAATGTGTCTTCATTGATTTATTATAATTTTAACTTTTATAAACCCAGATAGAAAAAAATAATACATTATTTCATAAATACTTTTTGATTAACTTTATGAAACTAAAACACAATCTTTCAAAATCATTTATATTCCTCGTTTGATAGGCTTTGGTGCTACAGTAACTCTAACTGGTTTACAAAGCTCTACTAGTTGTGGTGGTTCTCTGCCACCCCCTTCTTCGACCGCTAGGCATATAGAAATGTCCACTCCACATGGTTCTGACCACACTCCATGTGAAATTAAAACTTTAGTCAGCAAACGCAAGTTTTGCGTTCCATCCTCATCTGTAACAAAAAGAATGGCTTTAAAAAAGAAGATATTCTCCAGACCACCAATCGGGAGACTTAAGTTTATTTTTTATTGAAACCAATTTTTTTTAATGAAATACGTACTTAGCAAATGTTTACGATTGACTTCCACGGTGAAGGAATAACATCGCGCAATAAAAATGAAACCCACAAAATTATTATTTGCGTAATTACTGGTGGTAGGACATCTTGTGAGTCCGAACGGGTAGGTACCACCACCCCACCTATTTCTGCCGTGAAGCAGTAATGCATTTCAGTTTGAAGGGTAGGGCAGCCGTTGTAACTATACTAATACCTTAGAACTCATATCTCAAGGTGGGCGGCGGCATTTACGTTGTAGATGTCTATGGGCTCCAGTAACCACTTAACATCTGTGTGCTTAGTGCGAGTTTTTTAACGTTCTCGATAGCGTAAAAGTTAACCCAATTTTGTATGCAGTTGGAACAGCGCCCCTTGCGGCAAACATACGCAAACGATCCCATTCGATACAAATATGAGCTAACTTTTACGCTATCGAGAACGTTAAAAAACTCGCACTAAGCACACAGGTGGGACGTGAGGTCGTCCATCCATTTAAGCAATAAAAAATATATGGTGTGTTTGAAAAGGCAGGCTGATTACACAACTCTACAAAAAAAATTCGTTCTTTGCCCTAACATTTATACTAGGTTTTTCCGGTTAATTATTCACAAAAACGAAAATAAATAGCTTTTTTTTATATAAAATTTGCTTTTGTGATAGTTATAGTAATAATACTCATATTTTTTTTTTATAAATTTTAATTAATTTTCATATTTTCAAAAAAACCGCGCTATGAGAGTGGGGTGTTTACACAGTGCCACTAGATGGCACTCGAGTAATAAACAACGATCAGGTGTTTTGTACAAGCCCAGAAAAACTTAAAATGTCACAAAAGTGTAAATACGATGCTGATGCATTTTGTTTCATATGTGGTTAATTTATTAAAGTTCAAAAGCAAACTGTTTCATGCCATGTATTTTTTTTTCGCCTAATTACTATCTAAAATATCGAAATTTTATGCTTTGCAAAGTCAAATTTGGTGTTGACCCGTGTTATCCATAAGATGTTTACTTTGGTCGTGATGGTCGAGCGGCCGGAGGTGGTCCCGGGGCGGCAGCAGCGCGTGCACCCGGCGGTCCGGGTAGGCCACGCGCACGCGCAGCGCGTCCGCACAGCGCACGCGCGTCACCTCGGCCTCCAGCGCGACGCCGGCCACGAGCCCCGCGCTGAACCGCACCACCAGGTCGTTGTCGGCGGCCGGCTCCACTATGCTAGCTTTGCACATCACGATCTTAAACAGATAATCGATTTACACAGCACAACTAAGAAAGAAGATAACACACAGTGAAGTTATTTTTTTAAGGGACTTTATGAGCTGGTAACTAAGACCTTTAAGTCAAATCTTATTTTAATTTCAATGAAAACTTTTTTGAAAAATGATAATATGAAATGAAATGAAAACGAAATGTAATGAAATGTGATGAGATGATATGGGATGAAATATAATCTCAGTAAAATGGTGGTCATTTACTGATACTTTTTCAGTGGACATTTTGGAGGATCCCGAGAAGTTACATTCAGCGGCTTTGTTTCATTTTCCCACATTTTTGCACTTTCACAGATACTAAACAGGTAACAAACCACCGTTATTACACATTTAAACCTGAAGAAACACTAAATAGACAAAATAAAACAAATCACACTACTACACGTCTCATACTCTGTATGGAATCTCTTATTTTTTCTGTATGGAAACTAGCGACATTTTGCCCCGTTTTTGCAGAAACTAACGACATTTTGCAGTATGCCCCTAAATTTGTATGTTGTTTTGTAGGCAGACGAGCATACCGCCCACCTGATGGTAAGCGGTTACCGTCGCTCACGGACATCAGCAATGCCAGGGGCAGAGCCAAGCAGCTGCCTACCATTAAGTACTGTCTCCGCAAGCCTCGTTTGAAGGACATGTCGTAGCGCTCGGGATACACCTTGGGAGGGTAGTTTATTCCAAAAAATTTGGAAACGCATCGTCGATGAACGCAGCGGTTCCAGATAATATGGATGAATCATGTAGCGAATTTACAATAACCACTTCAATGAGAACTGTTAACGCCTACTAAATTTTAAGGAGCAATGTTGTAATTTTTATTTGTGTTTACCTACACCATTATTACACTTTAATAAATCGCCGTGCCAAGCTAACTTGTTCGCAACATGAAAATTAAGAAAAAGCTTCTATACAGAAAATACAAATTTCTTAGATGGATGGACGAGCTCACAGTCCACCTGGAATTAAGTGGTTACTGAAGCCCATAGACATCTACGACGTAAACGCGCCACCCACCTCGAGATATAAGTTCTAAGGTCTCAAGTATAGTTAGAACGGTTGCCCCACCCTCGCATTGCTGCTTCACGGTAGAAATAGGTAGAGATCGATTTGAAATTTTTATTTAAGAAACCCAAGCATCCAACATAAACGTATTTCGAACTTTAATTATTTCAGTGTCACGTTTGTACGCGGCCCGTCTTATCATAGCACACAATGGTAGTTTTCCAATTACAGCACAAGAGCGCATTATGCGGCATAATGCTCAACGTTGAATGTTCCAACTACAGCAACGCTTCGCACAATCGAGCACTCTCACAAGGACCGCTCTCGCGTGATACTCGCAATCGATACCGACTCGGTGACAGAAAATTGACAAGGTGTTTTTTCTTTAAGTTGGCATTGATCGAAATTTTGTTTTTAATATCGTTAGTAATATTAATTAATGTTGAAAAAAATTGTAAGGCTTTCGTTTCGTCGTAGTTTCTTAAAAATAATCAGTGTTAATTAAAACTGTGCTAACTTAGCGCACTCTGCTGATGCAAAACTAATTCACGTTCCAATTAAGCTTCAGCATAATTCGGCATTGTGCGTCACTGAGTCGCATTATGCTCTGTAATTGGAAAACTAACAGCGATTGTCTGAGCGTACCTTAAGGTTAGGTTTGGGTATGACCGGCAGCGGCGCGGACAGTAGGAGCGGGTGGATGCTCCTCGCCAGCGCGGCCGGCTTGTTGTCCGCGTTCATCGACAGCTGACGGAACACGGCTATCGTGAACGGATCCGGCTCTACACCTGGACAATACAACGATCAAACTTCAATACGCTCGCTAATTAAACGTTTCTCGCACACAGGCGCTGCCGGGGGTCTGCGCCTGTGTGCGAAAACGATGAAGCACCCCATATTTTTAAGAATCTCCATGTTTCAATGTATTTTTTTTAATACGCTTTTATTAGCTTCAGACGTATGTATGTTTGTAACGGAATCTTTGAACGTGACTTTTGACCCCCTTAAAAACGTCGGATTAACTCGAAATTTGGTATACTTATTAAGGACCGATGACAACTCAATATTTAAAAAAAAAGAAAAAATAAATTGAAAAAATTGAAATTCAACAAAAAAAAGAAAATAAATTTGAATTAAACATAGTGTAAGAAAAAATGATTTTATTGTAAAAAAGCGTGGGGAGCTTGCTTTTCAGGATATTATCAAAATAACCCTTCTACTCATATTTGTTCATAAAATATTTATAACTACTGATGATACCATGCACCTCACGCTTTTTTTTACAATAAAATCATTTTTTTACACTATTTTTAATCCAAATTTATTAAAATTTATTTTCTATTTTTTAGTTAGATTTTCTATAAAAGCGTATTTTGTTAGTTTTTTTAAACTATTTTTTTTTAATTTGTAGTTTTATTTGTTTGGACATAATCTTTGGGAAATTTGTACATATAAATGTTTTGTTATTTACAAGGCACATGTTACACCTATTGTAACTCTTTACATAACGATACTCCACTACAAAGAATATTTTGTTGTGTAAGTGTAACATAAAATAATTTCGGTGACGGCGCCAAATTGTCTTGGCGGGGCCCTGGTTTCTCGCAACTTTACTTAATTGTAAGCTGTGATAGTCCAGTTTGAAGACATTGCACCAATGCCATTTAACGCGTTGACCGCCATGTGGGTCAGGTAAAGTGGTTATATCGCTTTCTCTCTTCGGTCTTCTTACTAAGTCGCAGAAAAACCTAGTAGAATATGGAAAAGAGGAATCTATGAATGAATCTATTTTTAAGAGGCCCAAAAGACTAAAACATAAATTAACAAAGAAAATATGGTAAAGTTAGGCAATCCAGACGCTTAGTAACAGAAATCGACATCATTACTTCAGTGCTCCGCGTAGGGCCCCGGTGACCTACGTGGCAGTCAACGTGTTAATCTATAATGAACTATATGAAAGGAATGATAATGTTAGAATGGAGATAACCAACTTGTAAAGGGTCATAAGTGTGTTAGTGGTGATGGTCATCGAAACGTTAATGCCATCATTCATATTGATACAAAGTTTTAAATATGGTGAAACAATAGTCATAGACAACTGAGCCACTTTATATAAATAGGCAAAAACAAATCAATTCAGTAACATTTTCTCGTCTGTTCTTTGGCCATTGCTTTGAGCACGCACGAGCCATTGCACGAGCTTCGGCGTTTTTTTTTTGTTGCTTAGATGAGTGGTCGAGCTCACAGCCCACCTGGTGTTAAGTGGTTACTGGAGACCATAGACATCTACGACGTAAATGCGCCACCCATCTTGAAATATCAGTTCTAAGGTCTCAGTATAGTTACAATGGCTGCCTCGCCCTTCAAACCGAAACGCATTACTGCTTCACGGCAGAAATAGGCGGGGTGGTGGTACCTACCCGCGCGGACTAAATCAATAAAAATCATTGTATATTCCCTGTACATGCCGAACATCCTATTTATTGAAACACTGTACTCTATGAAGTCTTATTGAATTTACCTGCGGAAGCCAACATTCTGTCCAACATTTCGGCGTGGTGCGTGAGAGCGGCGACGGCCGACAGCGCGGCGGTGTTGCCAGCTGCAGCGACCCCGCCGCTAGTGTTGCCAGCCGCGCTCTGCTGCACTGCGGCGCACAGGCGGGCGGCGCACACTCGTAGCGCCAGCTGCCAAACGCACGCATTATCCTGCTCGGACATCCCGCTAAACTGATGTTGAAGCCTGTAGAATGTACGATTTTATTTTTATTGATGCTCGACTTGTATCCGTAAATTTAAAAGATAAGCCTCGGAATCGTTAAAGGTATTAATTTTTCGAAATTGGTGAAAAATTTAGCTATATTTAGAGCCAAAAATTATTATAATTCCTTTGAAAGTACAAAATAAACCGAAATATTTATAATAAATTATATAGGTACTTCTGCGAAAAAAAATCTCACTAAAAACAGGCAAAAACACAATCACTGCGTTCAAATTAATCGGTAGATCTAAAGCAATTTTTTTCATTGCCGCTGCAGGCAGACGAGCATACGGCCCACCTAATGCGTAAGCGGTTAGCATCGCTCATGGACGTCAGCAATCCCAAGACCAGAGCCAAACCGCTGCGTACCTGACTAGCATACGTGTATTTGACATAATAGATCTTACACGTCCACGTGCGTACTATCGTTTTATGTTTTATATAATTACTAACTATACTCGTCCGCTTCTCTGGGCATTTAAAAATAAACATTGTTATTTCTCACCCCCACAAAGATTCTCATCATTAACGCCCCCGCAACTGGTGTAGGGAGTCCAACACTCATATTTAATAAATATTAGCCTATCCATGAAGTACATGTATTTTCTACATGGATACCAAGTTTCAAGTCAATCGGATGCATGGTTCAGTAGTTATAACAGAACATCCACTGTAAAAACCACTGTAGATTTATAGATTAGTATAGATGGGGCTACCGACCGAAGGCAGTCTGCGTGCAGGGAGCGCAGCGCGTGCTGCGGCGGCGCGGCGCACTGCAGCGCGTCGTGCAGCGCCCGCACGCAGCGCGCGAATAGCGCCGTCCGGTGCGCCGCGCCGCACACCGCCGGCTCCATCTCCGACAACCTGAGAACAAATTGCAATGTAAAACATCTATTTTTTTTTAAAGTAATTTTTTGACCTGGTAACTAAGACCTTTAAGGTCATGTCTTATTTTAATTTATATTCTTACTTTTATGAAAAATGATGAAATGAAATGAATGATTAATTTGAGACATTAATCAACTGGGATGAAATGAAATGAAATGAGATGTAATATAATCTCAGTAAAATAGTGGTCATTTACTGAGACTTTTTAAGTGGACTTTTTGTAAGATCCCGAGAAGTTACGTCCAAAGGCTTTATTTTATTTTCCCACATATGTGCATTTTCACAGATACTAAATAGTTAATAAACCACAGTTATTACACATTTAAAACTGAAGAAACAGTAAATAGACAAAATAAAACAAATCACACAACTTCACTCCTCGCGTTACCGCCAAAAAGTCTGTGAAACATCTATAGCCGACAGTATTTCCACTTTAATGATTTCCTTTCCCCACTCCTCAATTCAAATTTCCCCTTCTCAGGGCTTTAACCTTATAGACAGGTGAATTTTATACATTAGATAAATATACATGGGCGCAAAACCGCCACTATTGGCAATATTTAACATGATTTAAAGCTTCAAAGCGCTTTCCCGTGTATTGTGTATAAGCCATTGATTACTTGTTAAAGTAGAGAAGCGTTAAACCGCTTTAAAGCGCTTTCCCGTGTATTGTGTATAAGCCATTGATTACTTGTTAAAGTAGAGAAGCGTTAAACCGCTTTAAAGCGCTTTCCCGTGTATTGTGTATAAGCCATTGATTACTTGTTAAAGTAGAGAAGCGTTAAACCGCTTTAAAGCGCTTTCCCGTGTATTGTGTATAAGCCATTGATTACTTGTTAAAGTAGAGAAGCGTTAAACCGCTTTAAAGCGCTTTCCCGTGTATTGTGTATAAACCATTGATTACTTGTTAAGTTGTTCCTCGGCCGAGCGCAGCATGTTCAGCCTCACGGCGGTGGAGAGGGTCCCGTTGTCGATGTGCTGCAGCACGCAGTCGAAGAATCGTCTCACGGCGCTGTCGTCCATCGCAGCCTCTATCTTCTCCGCGCTTGACTGCTGCTCGCCTAAAGTACATCAGTGATATATAAGTAAATACGATTAAGATTGGTGTTAAGTAGTTACCGAAGCCTATAAACATCACAACGTGAGTACCGCTTTTTTACTGGTGGTAGGACCTACATACATTTACGTTGTGGATGTCTATGGGCTCCAATAACCACTTAACACCAGGTGGGCTGTGAGCTCGTCCACCCATCTAAGCAAAAAAAAAACATCTGTATAACCTCAAAAGGCCTAATTAATAAAATTTCATAGCACCACACGTCCTACCACCGTAATCCTCGTGACTCCTCGAAAGGCTCGTGTATCGTGTGTATGACTAACCGATGGGTAGATGCGGCACGAGATGAGGCATGGTGTCCCGCAGATACGTGTAATGCTTGATGGTGTGCTCCTCGAACAGCGGCAGCATGGTGGTGCAGTGCTGCGCCGCGTTCAACACCAGGATCAAAACGCACATATCTATTATGGACTAGTTAAGGATCTTAGCTTCAAGCGAAAACTATCTTAAACATACAGCTATTTTTTAAAAATTCAAATTATTCAATATGTCATATAAACACTATTAACAAACTACACAACATATTATGTATTTTCATCATATTTTTTGTTTCAAAATTTCAAATTTGTCGATTTGTGTGTGTGACTTTGATCATAATAATTCGTTTATTTCATTCGAAGACCACCCTCGGACACAGCCCACTGAGTTTCTCGCCGGATCTTCTCAGTGGGTCGCGTTTCCGATCCGGTGGTAGATTCTGCGAAGGACGGTTCTTGCTAGAGTTCGTGTTAGCAACGTCGTCAGGTTTGAGCCCACCTACTAGTTAAGGCTACGCTGATATAGCCCTCTGGGCGCTGCAGGCCTAAAGGGGGGCGGTAACATATCCAGAAAAACAAACGGGAGCGTTGTGCAGAAGCTTGGGAGGCGATTTGTAATTTCATCTAAGAGGACTCTTATACACCGACTAAACTTTCACATAGAGGTTTTTAGGTATGTGAAAAAATGGGGGCGCTAAAGAATAATTTCTTCTCAAAGTGGGCAGTAGACAAAACAAGTTTAGGAACCCCAGTTCTAACTTATGTAAACTAACCAATTATTTTTTTTACATTAAAACCAGCATTGTAAAAATTAGTATATATGATGGCAATATAGAAAACATGCGTTAAGTTGCTGCGAACCTGCACAGAGGGATACCAGCTTTCTGTCTATTTCTAAGGCAAAAAAAACATGCGATCCACATTATTATAGCTTCAAGCACACCAATCACTGCATCACTCGAGTAACTAATACTAATTAAAGAGACTTTTTGGCGGGAACGCGAGGACTGAAGTAGTGTGATTTGTTTTACTTTGTCTATTTAGTGTTTTTTTCAGGTTTAAATGTGTAATAACGGTGGTTTATTAACTGTTTAGTATCTGTGAAAGTGCACAAATGTGGGAAAATGAAATAAAGCCGCTGAACGTAACTTCTCGGGATCCTCCAAAAAGTCCACTGTAAAAATCTCAGTAAATCACCACCATTTTACAGAGATTAATCCCATATCATCTCATCTTATTTTATTTATTTTCATCCCAGTTGATTAATGTCTCAAATTAATTATCATTTATCATAAAGATAAGAATATAAATTAAAATAAGACATGACCTAAAGGTCTTACTTACCAGGTCATAAAATCCCTTAAAAAAAACACTAAATAAAGAACTGATTGGGAATTTTGTATGTCTCTAAAATTAATATTGTTCAAAGGATACAAGCTGGATCCTCAACATCCGGCTCAGGCATGTCGAAGAAAGGGTGCACGGCCAGCAGCCTCGTGGTCAGCGGCAGCACCAGGGTCGCGTGCGAGCTGCCCAGCCGCTGCACGCAACGGAATGTCGAACGCTTATCCTGAACAATAACACAACGGACACTTTTTACTGGTGGCAGGACCTCTTGTTGGTCCGCACGGGTATGTACCACCACCCTGCCTATTTCTACCGTGATATATATATTTTTATTTATTTATTTATTGCCCTTGTAGGAAGACGAGTACACGGCCCACTTGATGGTGAGTAGTTACCGTCGCCCATGGACTTCAGCAATGCCAGGGGCAGAGCCGAGCCGCTGCCTACCGCTGATCATCGCATATATCTCACGGTGGATGGCGCATTTACGTTGTAGATGTCTATGGGCTCCAGTAACCACTTAACACCAGGTGGGCTGTGAGCTCGTTCACTCATTTAAGCAATAAAAAAAAACATCTAACTCTTTTTCTCAGTCGTTTGCACTCTTAGCAGAGTGGTCGTGGTCATCAGTTCGGGTAGTGGAGCGCTTCATAAGACGTCGCCATTTCTCGCGTACCTTCTTGTACCATACATAATTAAAAACATGAGTGGATGATTATGAGTTAAGTACCATTTTTAAGATTTTTGAGTTTTAACATTGAATGAAGGTGTTATGTGCCTATAAACCATATTAGACCTTAAAACTCCGGCATTAAAGGCAATTTTTAGATATTGCATGTGATGAAGGAGTTATGTACGGAGAAAAAGTACAATTAACAAAAGTTTGTTGCCAAAGTTTATCATATGTCCTTCATCCACTCATGTCTCAAATTATATGTATATGTTTAAATACATACATATTTAGATATTACACATCCAGACAAAGGGCACATAAACCTATCCATCACACGAATGTTTGCCCGATGTGGGAATTGAACCCAAGACATTCTAGCCAGCACTCAGCATTAACTACTGTGTCGACTTGGCACTAAAAGGAACTAATACAAAAACATAAATCTCTTTCACATTGATGTTTATAATCAAAACATTACCATGGTACTCTTATCAAGTAATTTAACAATAGCTATACCTGTGGATATCTTTTGAGATTCTCCAGAATTTTATCAATGCACATCTCCAGGCATGTTTTGGACGCGACTGTACACGAGCCCAGCAGTCTGTGTAGACCTTCCCTGACGTCCATTGAATAATCCTAAAACCAAAGTTCTATTATTTTACAGTAAAAACTAAATTGCCCTTTTTTGTTAAAAGGGGTGAAATTTGATGGTGGCAGATTTCTGTTTAGTTACTTAGGAAAAAAATTAGAAAATAACTCTCCTTCTCTCTCTTTCTCTTTCCCCCTCTCTCTTTCTCTCGCCCTCTCTCTCTCTCTCTCTGCCATCAGGGAAAAGTGGTAATAGATGTCGTAGAGTCGCAGTTGTATTAATCACTGCTCCACCATCCTTGAAAACGGAGCGCATGAGTTCTTCCTGAACAAACCAAGCAGGAGGGTGACTTGCGGGCTTCATAGCATCACAAGGACTGTGTGGCGACTCACTTACCCGCCACTTCATACCACTACTTGGGCAACTGCCTTTCAATTTTGGTAAAATCGCTGTCGCTTATGATTTTAGGCCATTCATACGCTATTTTTGTTCGGAACAGGTTCGGAGATGCTTCTTTACTTGCGTTTATTTAGAGTTACTTATGTGCTAACTTACCTATATTGTACATAAATCCAATCTTATATACAATATACGTTACCTAATGTGTCAATGTCAATGCCTAGACAATCTAGCCAGTTGAAGCAGCTTAACTACGGCTGCTCCTACAACTGTATTACAAATAGACTATTATCAGCTTCTAGTATCTCCGGGACTGACCTCCAAGGCTCCTAGTATGGTCTCCAGTAGGTCTTCTCTAAGTACGATATGATGCGAGATCCTCGTGAGGGCGTCGATGGCTCGCAGCCGCACTTCCTCGATCTCGTCATTGAACATGTCCACCAAAAAGTCGAGGGAGGTGGTCGCGAACACCGGGTTTTCTAGTGAGAGTTGACACAATGCTTCGACGGCTGCCGTACGCACCTCTGGGAACATAAAGAACAATTAGAACAAATTATTACATTGAAAACAATAATTAAATTCGATTATAAAAAATATTGTAAATCATACAAGCCTATAATTATTTGTTATAGAAAAATTGATTAAATGTTATCACTTTGGGGTTTCTGAAAATATACATATTTTTTTTAAATAAAGCCTGCGATGCTTAATATGTTACTGCCATCTACAGGAGCAATGAAAAACTAATCGAAGCGTAGCCATCTGGCCGACGCCCATAAACATTTTTGTTGAGTGCTTGAGTTGCTTATCTATAACTAAATTATGTGTATTATCTATGCTCTGACCCATGAGTTCGTCCTCAAGTCCGTGCACGAAGGCGCCGGCCGCCCCGCCCGGCAGCAGCTGCACGGCGGCGGACGGCACCAGCGCGCCGGGCGCGTCGTCCGCCCAGCGCCGCCCGCTCGCCCACGCGCCGCTGCGGACCAGCTCCGCGCCGCGCTCGTGCGCAGTGCGCTTTTTCTGTATTATATTCAATTTACACTATAATTAAACGTGAATTAGATATGAGATAAAGCTAATGAGACCAAGGAAGGCTGCTTCCACGATCACGGTACAAACGCCACGCATATGCCTGGTGTTTTAACAAATAAATCACATTAAGACGTGGTAGAATTGACACGCGATATAACGATATTATGAATATAATGATATCAAATACGCCAGAATGAATGAGTACAATCAAAGACTTAATTGCATTTTCTGTAATATAAATAAGAAAACAACATTTAAAGCCCTTAATCTCTATTCAAATTAATATTTTAAGCAGTATTATTATACTACTAGCTGTACCCGTCCGCTTCGATAGGCATCTAAAATTAATATTATTATTTCTCACCCCCCAAAAAGATTCTTATCATTAACGCCCCCACAACTGGTGTAGGGAGTCCAACACTCATATAAATATTAGCCTATCCATTAAGTACATGTATTTTCTACATGGATACCAAGTTTCAAGTCAATCGAATACATGGTTCAGTAATTATAACGGAACATCCGTAAAAGCCACTATAGATTTATAGATATAGATGCAAAACTGAACTAGTCACTTCATGGATTGACAGGTGAGTGCTTCCGTGCTCAGAAAAATCTTTTTAAAACTAAAAGAGCTTTAAAGGTTTTTCTTTACATGAATATTATGAGTGCTTGTCTGTGCGTTTGTAATCCCTATAATGGCTGAACATATTTCAATGTGTATTTCAATGGTGTATACAGTGCTGGTTCCGTAATGAAATCACCTTCATGTTACTCATTAGTTGTTTATCGAGGGTCTGCAACAGGAAGCGATCGGAGACGGCGCGCGTGGTGCCGAGCAGCGTGCAGGCGAGCGCTCGCACTTGCATGCAAAGATCGTTCACGGCCGAACATATGCGAACAAAAGCGTCATCGACCATTCGTATCGTAGTCTCGTCATCTTGTAACGTTATTACACTGAAAATTACAAAAAAAATATCCTCAAATTCATTGTTCTTAGATTATTGGAGAGGAACACATATTTTGTGTCGGCTTGTTTGTTATTTATTGGGTCTGTAATAGTAATAAAACGATTATCTAAGTGAGATACGAATCTAATTACGATTATGATTATTTCACGTAATTATCGATTAATAATAACATTAAAAAACGTTTGAAATAGAACTTAAAAGTTATGATGATCATGAATCATGTAAACAATGTAAGACTTGTATTGAAAAGAAAGGCCAAACCATTATAAAAAAATTTATTAAAATTGGGTGTTATTTTACATACTTTTTAACTACTATAAAAATAAACTCTCCTGGTGGCTCTAGAAAGGAGCGATAGTCTGGCAGACTTTTAAAATATTTTATATATTTATTGAAATTTTTTATTCTTATTTACTTTTAATAACAAAAAGTTGCCGACATATTAACTTTATTACAATTTCTTAAAGATGGTGGGCTTTCAAATGTGCAATCTATTATTCTACAAACTTTAGGTAATAATAGCTTTACAAATTAGTGTCATCATCATGCTTTCCTATTACCCTCTGCTGGGGTGTAGGGCTCGAATAAATTTTTTCCATTTGTATCGGTCTTGGGCAGTCTGTTCTAGCTCCTCCCACGTCATGCCCAAGACCCCTAGCTCCTGCTCCACCGAGCGACGCCAAGTTGTTCTGGGGCGGCCTCTCTTCCTTTTACCAGACACTTTCCAGGTCAGTGCTCTCTTTGATAGGTGTGTATCGGGCTTTCTCAGTGTGATTAAATTAAATTAATTTAATTAAATTAGTGTGACTTAATAAATTTAAAAACCAAGAATTAAAAAAAATGAGAATGCTTACTTTTCTGGGTATTTATTTCCAAGTACCCAAATCAACTTTAGGGCAACTTCTCTTACTATTTCATAGTCATCGGACAGTGCAACACAAACATGTTCGTACAAATTAGATCCTAAGATCTGTCCTCTTTGATGAAGTGTTAACAGTGCTTGAAATGCTTCACAACGCACTCTGGCATCCTAAATTAAAAAAGTTTTTAAATAGAAAGTTTTCAATCCTAACTCTGCTTAGGTACCTGATATTTTGAATGTTAATAAACTATATGACTTTCTTAATATTAAAATATATTTATTTTCTATGAGTAATAATTAAAGTGATGCATGGTGTTTGAAATAATGTGTTTATAATACTCCTTTGTTTTCTTTTTATTCAGCAGTTTATAATAACTATGCAGTCAAAAGACATTTAAATTATTGTACTATAAAATATTACTATACAGCTACACCAAATTATGAATATACAATATACCTCAGAATTAGAATAATCTCCAAGAAGTTTTACAATAGCTTCAGCCTCTGCTGTCATCTCAGATGTTCTATCAGAGTCCGGATGTATAGGGTACAACTCACTGATGAGCTGTAGACACCTACATTTCACCTGATGGCTAGTATCTTTCAAATTGTCTTTAGCAACACCAACTAGCCTCATCATTAAAATTTTATCGTCACTCAATTTCTTGGCAAGTTTTGTCAGTGTTGCTATTCCTTGACCGATAACCTGTAGAAAAAAATCTATCAAATAGCAGCAGCAAAAACCTTACCAAGCAAAAGAAAAGCATTACTACTACATTATTTACTAATTTAACTAAACTAAACTTTATCCGCTTTAAAGAAATAAAGACAAAACATTAATTGTTAATTTGAATAGATTGTTTTGATCACATCCAGTATTTCTAGTTTTCGTGATTTTTAGATATATTTAAAACTAGTTTTAAGAATGACTCTGAACACTAGAATTGTAATTTATTCTAAAAGTCAAAAACAATAGAATGAAAATGTAAAAGCAACATTATTTAGGTTGTGTCTTTAACACTTCAGGCAATTGCAATGTACAGAATATTATAACATAATAAATAAATAAATAAAAACTTTGTAAAATAGTAAAATGTTTGAATGTTGGAGCCTTAGGAACTGAGAAGGATTTATACTTTCCTGCTAACAATTGAAATTACAATCTCAAGTTTTAAAGAGGGTGGTGGAATTCACAGAGCATAAGAGCTCCAGTAAAACCTAAATGTGTGAACTATGAACCACTAACGGTCTATAACAAATACAAATATGATAAAATTACCTTGTGTGACGTTTCGTTTTTTATTAAATGTATGGTTTCATCTATCAAGTTATTCAAGTTTGCACAGGGAACCTCCAAGCCTATGTCACAAAAAAGCCATAGTATTTTTACTCTGACTACAGACTCTTCTTCCGACTGAAAATGTTTTGACAACTTCTTTATTGCTTCCTCTACGTCGGACTCTTGGAACTGAAGACAGTCGGAAATTCTGAGTAAAAACTGCAACGCTTCATCGCTGGACTTGCATTTCTCTAGAAGACCCACAAAGGCAGCAGCAGAACTACCTATTAACGGCTTCTTTGCCAAATGCAGCTTCTTCGATGGTGGAGCATCCTTTGATGTAAATAATGTAGTGAAGAGTTAGGTTAATTTAATTAAATATTTCACTTTCAAATATAGAAAACTATCATTAACTGCATTATACTAACCTGAAATGATTTATTGTATTCTGCCAGGGCTCTCTTCTTTAAAACTGCAGCCATTTTATTAACAGTTCCAGATGGTGTTTTCTGTAATGTAATGTTTTTGTTTTTGTATAAAATTTGTGTTAAGATTGGTAATAATCTATGGACCAAAAAGCTTTGAAAACTACTCGCTAGGGTAGTCTGTGACCATTTATCACTGAAGTTTTGCCAAGGACTTTTTGGCGGGAACGCGAGCAGTGAAGTTGTGTGATTTGTTTTATTTTGTCTATTTAGTGTTTCTTCAGGTTTAAATGTGTAATAACGGTGGTTTATTAACTGTTTAATATCTGTGAAAGTGCACAAATGTGGGAAAATGAAATAAAGTCGCTGGACGTAACTTCTCGGGATCCTCCAAAAAGTTCACTGAAAAAATCTTAGTAAATGACCACCATTTTACTGAGATTATATTTCATCCCATATCATCTCATTTCATTTCATTTAATTTCATCCCAGCTGATTAATGTCTCAAATTAATCATCTTCATTTCATTTCACTCCATTATATAATTTTTCATAAAAATATGAATATAAATTAAAATAAGACATGACTTAAAGGTCTCAGATACCAGGTCACAAAATCTCTTTAAAAAAAAATTATGCCATGCTACCTAAATAAGGGATAAAAAGTCAAACGCTCTCTGGGTGTTCGTTTCCAGCCGATTGTCTGCAAGCGAAGTAAATTCTCCCTTGGAAATTGCTAACTCTACAAACTTGCATACGTCCGGTCATGACCTATGAAAGTGTAGTGTTCGCTTACGCGGCCTGCACTAACTTAAACACCCTTAAAATCATTTAATCCGTTTTTGTAGGATAGCCGTCGGAGAACCATGGTTTGTGAGGAATGTGGATCTTCCCAATGACCTGGAACATGTTTCCATACTTCCGTATATGATGACAGTGTATGAGCACCACTACGAGAAAATGGCTCGATACGATAATCCACTTTTATTGTGGCCGCCAGCAAGTAGTACATACCCAATGCTGAAGACCGAACGGTAAACGCTCGCTGTCACCCAAAACATGTCATTTCGAATCCTTCCGATTCAATAGGTGCTTTTAGGCACTCGGTCAAGCACCGGTCACCGTTCTCGTTAAACTCTTCGAATGCCACGAAGGGTTCGGCAAGCAAAATAACCCCCCGATACAGCCCATTGAGTTTCTCGCTGGATCTTCTCAGTAGGTCGTGTTTCTTATTCGGTGGTAGATTATGCCAAGCACTGCTCTGGTTAGGACTAGTGTTGGCAAATATGCCAGGCTGAGCCCCATGAACTCGTCTGCTCGCTCGATGAATCTAGTATAACCCCTCGAGGCTTTTCTGGTAAGTACCTAATCGCTGGTAACCTAAGGGGCTATTCCAGCTATTCGCGGATTGGTGGTAGGACCTCTTGTAAGTCCACGCGGGTAGGCACCACCACCCTGTCTATTTCCGCCGTGAGGCAGTAATGCGTTTCGGTTTGAAGGGTAGGGCAGCCGTTGTAACTATAATTGAGACTTTAGAAGTTATATCTCAAGGCGGGTGGCGCATTGACGTTGAAGATGTCTATGGGCTCCAGGAACCACTTAACACTTTTTCATTCATTCACGAGCTCAACTTGACAGAATTTGCTAAGACTTGCCCTAGCAAATGAAGTACTTCACTGAATCTACTACCAGATCGGAATCGCGACCTACGGAGAAAATTCGACTAGAAATTCAGTTATGTAATTAACGGCTGCCACGCTAAGACGGCTGCTGTCGAACGTCGATTTGTTACAGT
Organism: Bombyx mandarina; assembly: GCF_030267445.1. NCBI lineage: Eukaryota > Metazoa > Arthropoda > Insecta > Lepidoptera > Bombycidae > Bombyx > Bombyx mandarina. The sequence continues at coordinate 12,586,748 of NC_143221.1, forward strand.
AGCGTTCTGACGCTTGTAGGGCAACACCGCACAGTCAATTAATAGACATTATATTTAGGCAGTATGTTGGGATACCTTCTTTTTCAAATTGGAAAAATTTAATTATTCTCAATTTGTCGAGAGTGTCAACTTTCAGACAAGAAAACTTTGATTTGGATATGGCTCGGACACTTTCAACTAGCCCTAACCATTTCAAACGTAAAATTTAAACAATTTGAATGAAATCTTAACTAAAAGTATTCATACAATCAATTTGAACAATATTACATGTTCAGTAGCTTCGTTGTCGAGTAATTTATTGGTGACATAACCTACGCTGTTGAAATCAAATATTTTGTGTTTTGCTATTTCATAAAGAAGTTCTAATAGTTAACATAGCTAGCATGTGTTTAGTTTATAAAACCGTAAGTATTACAGTGGCTATCCATATTCTATTTACTGCTTAAGCAAAACCTTTCGCCGTGGGCCAAAAGGGTAGGAAGTTTCAAGAGAGCATCCATAACTAATTTTAATTTTAAAAATAAACACTGTTACATTGATATTTGTTTTATTTATTTTGAACTAAGGCGTAAAAAAATGTAGATGAAATATAAAACGGCAAAAGTTAAAATTGACTTGAAAGATAATTAACAAATAAATGAATAGTGCGCAATATGGGTAAAAACTTATAAAATATAAATAGTTTTTTTTATTGAAGAAACCTTAGTGCCCTATGTACTACAGATGGTATCTGCTAGAATAGTAAATTGATTATTGATATCACATTTCTCATTTTAAAACTAGATTAATCTGTTTCTAAATAATACTGAATAGAAATGTCTACAATTATTGTTTAAGTTATCCAGTTAGCTAGTTTTTGACTTATAATTCCCTTACATTACTTATTACTTTTCTTCAATGCGCATAGATAGATGAACAAGATCATAGCTCATATTTAATAAAGTGGTTACTGGCTGGACTTAATAGAAAATGTGAATGCCATTACCTATTTTGAAAAATAAAGATGGATATGTTCCATATTCGAAACTGGAACAGTGGCACCTAACTATGTACGATTACAATACACCCTAACACCAGAAATTGCCACTTATAAATAGTAGTGTGTAGGTGTAATACTCAGAATGCATTAGTTACATTTTAAAACACTTGAAACGTAATGGTATGCTAGTCCTAGTTGGGACTAAGATATTTTTGGGCTCAATTAAATCACTTTTAATCTATACCATAATAAAAAAATCTTGAATTAATTAAAGAATCATCTAATCACTATTTTTGTGAAATATAGTTGTTGAAATCATATGCCAATTTCAATTCAATTTCAATCAATAAAATCATATAATATAATCAAATAATACTTACACTTTAAACATCAACCACAATGCAGGATTTTATGTTAAATTAAATCATATAATATAATCAAATAATACTTACACTTTAAACATCAACCACAATGCAGGATTTTATGTTAAATAGATAATAATAGTGGTTTAGTGTAAGTTATATGGTTAATTTATTATGACCCTAAATGTCATCATGTACATGACATGAATGTAAATGAAGTTTTACTTGAAGAATTACTGGTGGTAGGACCTGTTGTGAGTCCGCGCGGTTAGGTACCACCGCCCTGCCTATTTCTGCCGTGAAGCAGTAATGCGTTTTGGTTTGAAGGGTGGGGCAGCCGTTGTAACTATACTGAGACCTTACAACTTATATCTCAAGGTGGGTGGCGCATTTACGTTGTAGATGTCTATGGCCTCCAGTAACCACTTAACACCAGGTGGGCTGTGAGCTCGTCCACCCATTTAAGCAAAAAAAAAAAAAGTGATGAATTACCTTAGCTAGGTAAAGTATCTATAACATGTACGCAAGATATAAATTGATTTTTTTTTTTAATATTTGTTTCAGAAAATGGAGATCATGAAATAATGTCATGTGATGACAAAAAAAAGGGATATGTCTGAAAGGCAGCTACTGGAACATAGCTGCCTAAATGAAGGTAGCATAGCAGTAAGCATGCCATCACCAAGAATCCCAGAGCATTGGAAGGAGTTTGTGTGTGGTGGCGGTTCGGCCTTCTGCAACATATTAATTAGTTATCCGCTGAATAAACTAATTTTTCGACAGGTAAAATTATCATTGATAGAAATGGCTATTAGATTTTAATTAATAAAAAACCTCTGTTTAAAAAAACCATATTTAAGTACACATTAACATACTATGTGGGTTCAGTCATCTATATACTTATTGAACAGTGAGATTATGCTTTAAGCAATCAAATGCCAATTTTGTTAAAGAAATATATACCTAATATGTCTTTACAAGTGATTTGCAGTTTTATTTTACTGCTTAGGTTGCTTTTTTTTTTTTTTTAATTGCGGAATCAAAAAATATCATTGTGTTTTAAAAACTTATGAATTTTGTTTTATTATTCATGAAAAGTGGAACTGTGAGCCTTCAAGTAGGCACCATCATTATAGCCAATTAAAGCAAAGTTTCCGTTTTGAAGTGTCAGAGCACATAAGTGAAATTATATAAAGAATGACAGTTTGAATGAGAGTAATTCAAGAAACAATAGGTGTTGGATGTTTTCAGAAGTGTATCTCTAATAGCTTGTATTTTTGTAATGTTAATATCGACGCTTGAAAGGCAAACGTGACTAAGCGACAATAACTGCTTTGTACATAAATGATAGGCAATAACCATATTCGATGCGCAAAAAAAATTTATTTCTAGATCTATTAAAATCATTTCAATCCTACAGCTACTAGCTAGATTCTACTACAGCTAGATTCGTTAAAATAAATTTTGTTTTCAGGTATTTCAACTTTAAATTAGTCTACTGTAAAGTTCACGCATTGTCGCTTAGTCATGTTTGCCTTTTAAGCGTCAATATGTAAATACAAATTAAATCACAAAGTAAATATCATTTCAGCTAAAACATTTTACTGAACATTTAAAATTTAAATCCAGAAATGAGAAAATAATCTCAATGGATTTTTTAAATTACAATTTGCCTTTATCTTGATTACCATCTTAATTACCCATTATATTAGATAAGATTTGAACAGCTTAATTTGGAATTTATTATTATGAATGTTTATTATCTGTAACGAGGTCTTTATCTGTTTACAAATATTGCATTTAGTACCTACAATGCTTAGTACATGAAATTCAAATCCTACAGAGGCTTCTGTAATTAGTGTAATCTTGACAATTAAATTAAATTAGTGTGGTGTTTTATAGATGCACTGTTTTCTGAAAGTTGTGGAATTTAAAAGACTCTTTCAACTAAAATTGTATTTTTTTTATTATTTTTTTATTGTTAGATGGATGGACGAGCTCACAGCCCACCTGATATTAAGTGGTTACTGGAGCCCATAGACATCTATAACGTAAATGCGCCACCCACCTCGAGATATAAGTTCTAAGGTCTCACTATAGTTACAACTGCTACCACACCCTTCGAATCGAAACGCATTACTGCTTCACGGCGGAAATAGGCGGGGTGGTGGTACCTACCCGTGCGGACTCCCAAGAGGCTGTGCATAGTACCACTCTGCTACAGATTCTTAATTTATACTAGTATCCACTGCAGAAGACAAATTGGAAACAGTAAACGAAACTGCTTGATCCTGTTGTTATGAACGTTGTTTTTCTATTGCTTTAGCGGGCAGACGATCTATCTAGTATTAGGTGGTCACTGGAGATCAAAGATGTTAAAAAAATGCCACCACCTACCTTGAGACACTTTTTACTGGTGGTAGGACCTTTTGTGGTAGGTACCACCGACTTACCTATTTCTACCGTGAAGCAGTAATGCGTTTCGTTCTGAAGGGTAGGGCAGCCGTTGTAACTATACTGAGATCTTAGAACTTATATCTCAAGGTGGGTGGCGCATTTACGTTGTAGATGTCTATGGGCTCCAGTAACCACTTAACACAAAAAAAAAGGACCTGAGGTCGAAGTTTCAGTTTTTTAATGACTGCTTACCATTAGAACCTCAAAGTATGATTACTTTGGGACTGAAATAGGAAGGATGGTGGTTTCCGGCTGCAGCAGTGGACTCACAACTTTGCGATCATAGTATATAATACACGGAAAACATTGTTGTCCATTCTCGGGGTAATCCCTTAGTCGCTTTTACACCATACGAACAGATGAATTTCAAATTTTAGCTCCAAGGTATTTAATACTAATTTTAGTATTCCATTGTAATGTCTAACATATAGCATGTATATTCTCAGCATCATTAAGTGGTTTTCATTTGTGTTTGGCGAACTATGCATATTAAAAAAACACGAAAAATCTAGATAAATATTTCCTTTCAGATGATGCACGGCGTTGAGACTACGTTTGCACTGAACCAGCTGCAAAAAGAGGGTCTTGGATACTTGTATCGTGGTATGCTCCCACCTCTGATGCAGAGATCCCTCTCGATGTCTTTGATGTTCGGAATATACGATGAATGCTTACATCCACTACTCGATTACAAAGTTAACCCCTACGTTGCTAAAAGTGTAGCAGGAATAGTTGCAGGATGCTTCGAAGCTACCCTAATGCCGTTCGAGAGAATACAAACATTGTTAATACATCCAAAGTATCATAAAGAATTTACGAATACGGCACACGCAACGAAGCACATAGCTAAACATTACGGCATCAAAGAGTTCTATCGAGGGCTAGTTCCTATATTACTACGTAATGGTCCTTCGAACGCTATGTTCTTCATAATTCGTGACGAAGTAAAGGAGCGTCTTCCTCAACAAGACAAGATATTATATAAGAGTCTACAAGATTTCCTTGCCGGGGCATCGATAGGTGCTTTATTGAGCACATTATTCTATCCTCTGAATGTTATAAAAATAGCAATGCAATGCGAGCTCGGAGGTCCACATAGAACGCTTTCGTATGAATTCGGATATATTTTACGGAAACGAGGCGCGAAGTTTGCTAATTTCTACCATGGTGCGTTACTCAATATTTCCCGGGCTTTTCTAAGCTGGGGCATCATAAATGCTTCTTATGAAATATTTAGGAAAATGCTATACACCTAGTCATATTGTATTACTCGTGTAATCAAGGAAATTTTATTTTCGTTCAAAGACTATGTTAAAAATCTGTTATTTAATATTAAAAGATTCGGTTTATGTATGTATATGTACCATACTACTATGTTTATTTGAAAATGTCAAGAGTCGAATATGTGCTACAAATTGTTTACAAATTTAAATAAGTTCAACAGAATTGGCCTAAAATTTATTAATTATTAAGCATTGATAGATAATTAAAATTTATACATATTATAAATTTATTGGAATTTACATCAAAACTGTGAAGAGTAGAGGTAAGGAGCAAGATCTCAGCATATTAAAGTGTGTCCGCTGAAGCCGAGCCAATGTAGGTGGCGCTATAGTAGCAAGTGGAAAGATTTTAAAAACAGCTCCTGAAACACTTCGGCTGTGTTCCGATATGCACTAAGATGCTAATGTAATGCTAATGTAAGCTGTGACGTCAATTTAGTATACTGCGAAGCCGCTCCTTTCAAAAGCTAGCTATACTGATCGCCGTTTGAAACGGAACGCAGTGTGCTTAGTGCGAGTTTTTTAACGTTCTCGATAGCGTAAAAGTTAGCTCATATTTGTATGGAATGGGATCGTTTGCCTACGTTTGCCGCTAGGGGCGCTATCCAACTGCATACAAAATTGGCTTAACTTTTACGCTATCGAGAAAGTTAAGAAACTTGCACTAAGCATACAGTACGTTAGACTATTAACAATGTTTTTGGCGTTGTTTTCCCTTCAACAAAAAATATTGTTTAAATTGAGTTATATTTAAAAATTAAATATTCAAGTTATTGTCAATTGAATTAATCGGATAATAAAAGTAAGTTTATTTATTGGTAAAAGAAAATATTGTTTTTCCAGCAATTTAATGTATAATAACTTAACAACCGAGTTATTGAAATGAGGTTAAGCACGGTAAAAGCGATCACGTGATCAAATCACCGAGAGCCTCTTGCCTTCAAAATACCTGCAGTGTTCACGGATCCCTAAGATGCTGCGAGTCTGTACAGTCAGTCCTTAACGGAACTAACTTCTCCCCAGTGAGAGCACTGAACAGTGCTCGCAGTGTACATCGGAACATAGCCTTCACTGCAACCCAGCACACTTCAGTTTGTTTAAAACTGCTATATTCATACCATTTCAACTTCTCACACTAGCGCTATTTCGGTGAGTCTTCGAACTATGACTTGCTATTTGTGGATACCTTTTCAACTTGTCTACCTATACAAGATGGTGCTCCTTAGTTCTATGCTCTATGATCAAAACTTACTCCAACTATCCTCTATCTATCTATATATATATAAAAATGAATTGCTGTTCGTTAGTCTCGCTAAAACTCGAGAACGGCTGGACCGATTTGGCTAATTTTGGTCTTAAAGTATTTGTGGAAGTTCAGAGAAGGTTTAAAAGGTATATAAATATGAAAATGCTCGGAATTAAATAAAAATAACAATTTTGTTTGTTTCTGTCCTTTGATGTGTCCCCCATCGGACGGATTCTTTTTGTCTTTTATTTATCGATTGAGGCACCACGAAGTCTGTCGGGTCAGCTAGTATTATATAAAATGTTAATTCATTTACAATGTGTAGTGAAATCGTACGTTCTGCTCTATTGTTCCCGTATGTTATATAACACAAATTATCATTGTCATCCAAAGTATACATGTGACACCCAAATTTAACGTAGGGCTGTATAGTTTACTTCAGTCAACCCTAATGGTACTATCAACAACAAAAAATCGTTTTTCAATATTTCGCTTAAAAGTCATTTAAAATTCCTTCCTTTAAATTTTATTATTAATTTTATTTGCATACATTTTCATATTCCCAGTAAATAGTATACCGTAAACGCGACTAATAATGATAAATTTATTACAATCCAACTAAAACTTCAACATATACATTCAAGCCGATGTAATCTAGTTTGAAGGTCAAGCTAGAAAATAAATTACAACAGGGCTGACAGATCGTGTTTTTAATACAACGAGTGTGAGGTTTAGTAATTCCAAGGTAAGAACAACACGTGCTTGCCATTAGAATCCTATAAAAATAAATAGTCTTACCCATTCCTTTAATGACAGGTTATTCCGGCAAAGTTAGTCCCTTCGTACCGTACCTACAATACACAACCTGAGTTCATTCCATTTTATCGGATTACGAAAAAAAAGTTTTGTATTCATTTTTCGTGTTTTATATAATTTCATTGTAGCTTCGCGAGTGAGAATTGCACTTGAATTGGTTAAAAAAATAGTCTTTAAACTTCGTTTCTCGCTCTTTGGTGCTTTTTCATATCTAAATCTTATAATAATAATAATATTGATGAGTTTCGATCAATGGCTTAGATTAATAGTTCTCGTGGTCACTGACAACTTATGGACAAAGCCAGTCACCGTTGTCGCCCTAGACACGTCCTTACGGATGTATCAGATCCAATAATTCTTGCATTAGACGCCTTCAGCTCTAACACTAGGAGCAGGCTTAGGGACTCTGATAACCGTACTCGTCGAACTCGACGAAGAGCTAGATGTGCAACCTAATCCATACATCAGCCCGCTGAGTTTCATGCCGATTTTCCTCAGAGGGTCGCGATTCCGTAGTAGATGCATTCGCGAAGCAGCTGTCCCTTGAGATGTTAAGTTAACACTTATGGGGCGCTCGGGCAGCTGTTGGCAAATCTCAACCCTTCAGGCCTAGCCTTTGTAGCCCACCTCTCCTGGTGAAACTGTAAAGGCCTTCGGGTCTCCAGTAATCCTTCCTTCATAATAATAAAAAAAAAAATATTGACTATTTTGTTGTTATCTGTATTTCTTTAGCGAATTAATTTATTTAATTTTTCTGTTTTTTTTTTAAATATTATTTATTGAAATTACGTTTTTATTTTGCACAGACAAAGGACTGACAGCCTCTTGGTTGCTTACACTGTTGATTCATTTTGTGTCTAAAAATAACTTTAATAATGTCGCGTGTAATTATCAGTCGCGAAAATGAAGAACAACGTATTTGACACTTTTTATAAATTGTATTATATAATAAGTTCACTCGTATAAAGCACCGTGTTGTAGAACCGCTTTAAAAGAAACGCTTTGCTTGAATGTTACAAGAGCATTTATTTAAATGTTATTGTCTTATTATATATGATGTAAATAAATATAAGAAATAAAATGTCTACTCCTTACTTCAGTGTTTTATGAATAAAAAAAAGAGTGGAGACCCGGTAGGAGCGAAGTTCCTTATGTTATAACAGTTTTGTGTTTGTATTAAGGTTTAAAAAAAGGCAGTATTTAACAATTAAACGAATCATAAAATGTGAATAAATGCGAATAAATTTGATAATGGAAATAAATTGCTGGAATATTAGTAAAAAAGCTAATCTATCTCATTATTATTTATTAAAAATATATAAAATAAATTTGAATCAATCGAAAAAAAAAAGGTTTCCTGAGTGATCGCGAATGTCCTTAAAATCACTGCAAAAAGATGTATTTTTGGTGTAGTTTTTAATTGTTAGACTTTTTCGGTCTAACCCCGTTTGATACGCAACTCCGTTCCAAAAAATGCTTTCACTACCTTCTTTTTCATTAACAATCATGACTCAGTAATGGTAAGATTGGTTTATTACTTATTTGTCTAAGAAATATCGCATTAAACCAGCCAGAAATATGCACAAACAAAATAAGAACAAATATAGCTAGACACTGAGCATTTTAACAGCATATTCCGATCGCAAAACAACATTTATAGGTGATGGCGCGTAATGTAAGCCCGCACGGGTAGGTACCGCCGTCCTGCCTATTTATACAACGAAGCAGGCATATCAGGCAGGCATTGATCCGGTGGACCAAATGGTAAACAGTCGAAGTCGCCCTAAACACGTCATTACGGATCCTCCCGAACCATTAACGGTGCTTTTAGGTACCTCAAGCACTGGTCACCGTCCTCGCCGAACCCGCTTGCGACGAAGGGCTCGATGAGTAAATTAACCCATAGAAACAGCCCATTGAGTTTCTGGCCGGATTTTCTCAGAGGGTTTTCCGATCCCGTGGTAGATTCTGCGAACCACTGCTCTTGCTAGGGCCAGTGTTAGCAACACTTCCGGCTTGAGCCCCATGAGCTCGCCTACTAGCTCGGTGAATCTAGAATAATCCCTCGAGGTTACTAGAATAGGTAGGAAAAAAATGATCCAGTTTGAACGGTGGAATACTTGTTATATAATTCAATTGAGACTACGACCCATGTCTCAAGGTGAGTAGTTACGTTGTGATGTCTGTGAGCTCCCAGCGGGCCGTGAATACGGAATAAAATTAAACAAAATAAAATGAGATTTTGATGTTTTGTTTCTCTTTTAAGAAACATTTGTTTCTCTTTATAAGCTTATCTACGAACTCGAAGATTTTAATGGTCCAAAATAATTGATTTTTTGATTGATTTACATATGTACCTACCTACCAATTTTTTTTTTGTAGGCATCTATATTTTTTATTCTTTTCGAAGTGCCCATTTGAACATTTTTACAATGATGTGTGTTGCCTGTTGAAAACTACTGACCATGTAGTTCGGTTTACGAAAAAAAAATGAAGTTTTCATAATGTTTAAGATTCTAGTGCTACTTTTTGTTTGTAATGTCGGTAAGGCATTGTTAATTCATAATCTGATATGCAATTCCATATAGCTGTTTGATTTAGTAATTAGATTATTCTCAACAACTATGTACACTTACGTGCTGGCAAACATAAATTTTACAAGGCGTTGATATGAACATTTTCAATGGTGTTTCTACCCACGGATGAGTAATTAAGTAACAAGAAGTATGAAACTGTGGCTCTATATAATATTAAGTCGGTACGTTCGAAATTGGCATTTAGTAGCAACTAAATTTTAATTATAAGTATTTGGAGTTTACTCCTTTAGAATCGATTTACATATATAGGCCCGGGGTATGAAAATTATGGGGACCAAAATCGTACTAGCATGTCACACGAAATGCGTTATGCGCCTAGCATGTCACACGAAATGCTTTATGCGCCTGATTGGCTCCTGATTGCGTGATGCGTGCGCGCGCCAATCAGGAGCCAACGCGCGGCCGCGTTATCGCAGGTGACGCCGGGCTGCTGCGCCGGCAGTCCGCCACAAAGCCTCGTACTGATCGCGCGTTTCTCTCATTATTGTATTTTCATATATTTGTTAGTCGTTTGTTTTGTGTCTCGTTAATTTGTTAATAATCTGTTGTGTATCGTGTTGTCGTAATATAGAACTATTTCTCGTATTGTTTCGTTTAATTTTTTATATCCAGTAAACTCCAGTCGTGCGTCGGAGCGGACACACACACTTTTTTTTTTTATAACTATCAATCAAAACACCCATGGTATCGATATACCTACAGTGGTGGTCATATACCTAATCAGAAACATTTCATATGAATAAAGAAAGTATAACTTCAACGTACAAATATTCGTTAAAAATATAGATATTCACTAATTAATATTCATGCAATAATATAGCAACTCAAATAAAAAACTCATTAAATGCATAAAATTTAAAACTTATCTTAGTTTTAATTACAAAATGAGTCTTACACATGTAGGAGTTTATTTTCTGTTACTGGCCGCTTGAAGGCCTAATTAGAAACATTTTAAAAAAGCATCCATACCTCGTTATTTTTTTGAAATTGGAAAATAGCATTTCTTTCTTGGCTTTTTCTATTATTTTAGCGACAATTCAAAATTTAAACTGAATTTAACTTTTTCAAAATGGGCAAATATAAATGTCGTGACGCGACAACTGGGCAAATAATAATTGTTAATTTACATATATGTAGACCATAAGTGGGCGTCCAGAAGCTGAGCTAATAGCTCAGCATATATATTGTTCTGTTAAGAAAGTTTTTGATGCAATTGATCATTATAAAACAGATGGAACTGTTGAAAATGTTCTTAGAAGCTCGTTCATTTTATCTGGTAAAAAAATAATAATACAGTAGGCATTCATGAATGAACATAGACATTAATAACTCGAGTTTTCTAGAATCGAAAATCCATATCCGACTAGTCGATTATTTTATTAAGTAATAAGTATAAAATATCTATTCCATAAATATTTTTAGAAACTGAACGTCCTGCATACCGAAAAGATTATATCTACGAGAAGGCTTTTAAGACGTTTTATAAACTCCACAATACTGCGGCGACGTGGCCCGATGCCAAGATACGATGCGAGGCCGAAGGCTCCGAGTTAATGATACCTGAATCGTTAGATGAGGCGGACGCAATGCCGGTGCTAATCACAGCCGTACTTAGCAAATACAACGGGGTTTATGTAGGAATACATGACTTGTATTCAGAAAGGACATACGTAACTTCGAAAGGTCATTATTTCGTTCTATAGTACGTGATTGCTTCCCTTCTTGCTGCAATCCAGAAGCTTGCTATTCCCAACGAAGATATGTCATTATTTAAGTGTTTTTGTTATTGCTTATGTGGGAGTACGAGCTCAAGATGCACCTGATCTGCGTACTAATACCGATAGTCATCATGACATGAATGCCACCATGCACCTAGTATTCTCTTACAGCTGTTAGACCCTTCAAACCGTAATGCAAGACTGCTTCGTGACATAAATTGTCAGAATGGTGGTACTTCGGTAAGTATCGCAGGTAGCCTTGAGTGGCTATTCCGCACGGTTTGGTAGATGAGCTCATAGGGCTTAACCTGGGAGGACTTGTTAATACTAGCTATAGCAAAAGCACTGCTTCGCTGAATCTTCTATCGGATGGGAATCGCGACCCACTGAGAAGATACACATTGGGTTATGTCTCTGGAATGAATATGAGCAATGTAATGGGCGTAGTCTGATTTGTTTTAAATGATAATGAAAAAGGAATTGACCATTCCCTTCTAAAAATTTATCTAAAAACAAACGTCTATTATAAAAGAAAGACTAGAATAGTCGCATCATTATTTTAATCGATAAGCTATTGCTTAACGACTTGTTTTTATCTTATTAATTAGAGTACCTAAACCAAAATCATAATTCAGTTAAAAAAAAATTTACGAATGTAATGTTGCTATCGATGTAATTTTTTAGGAAAACTCATGCAAGACACCATTTTGAATTTACTTTGGGAGAGAAATGAGCCGAGACCCAACGGTGGTCGATGTTTAGCAATGCAACGGAGCGGTCGCTTTTTCGTGAACCCATGTACACAGCCATTACCGTTCATCTGCAAGACAAAAGCGGAAAAAATAACTTATAATAAAGAATGCAAATCGTTCGATAAACGTGAGTGTGATTGTAGATATACCTTAAACTAGCTCCAGAAATCTAAATAATAAGATCCAATTATGTATTAGGTCGTCGTGGCCTAAAAGATAAAACGTTCGGTGCATTCGTATCTTGCGATGCATCGGTGTTCGAATCCCGCTGGCGGGTACCAATTTTTCTAAATGAAATACGTCCTCAACAAATGTTCACGATTGGCCTCAACGGTGAAGGAATAACACCGTAACTAATAAAAAAAGGCAGGGTTGTAATAACGCGTAGATACAGGTTTACAATTCACATTAAAACTAGTATCCAGGATAGGAATTGGAGTTAGATAAGAACTATAATCACCTATTCATCAAACTTCTTTTATAACTAGCAATGACGTCACAATTATACTGAAGTTATGATTGTTGTGTACTTCTAAAATATAGGATGGAAACTGGGCTCGAAAAATATTTGTTTCTATATGCATACGGAACCGCAAACATGGTATCAAGCCTACATGACATGTTTGGCTTCCGGTGGACATCTGCTTATAGTTAACGATCGCAATGAAGCCAAATATGTGAGGGATTTGTTTAAAGAAACACCTGAAAGGAGAGTTCCGGATAACGAGTTTGCTTTTTTGGGCTTCAGCGACCTATTTCAAAGGCACAATTTTAAAACCATACATGGTAAGCTGCCTCAGAATGTTTTTTCATTGATTTTTAGAAGACGTCACTTTATGAATGTCTTCAGATTGTACATTAGAATCTACCTATTAATTAGTATTAGTATGGATTATGATGGTTTTTAGTCAGTATTCGCCTAATGGTCAAAATTCGAATAAGCTTTTTTTTAAATTCATTTTTGTTTTTTGTTTTTTTTTTTTCAAAAAGCTGTTTCGAAAAAGTTTTTAATAAAAATAATAAACCTCTTTAATAGTTACAAAAAAAGAAATCGGTTCGGTTGACAAACTAAAGAAAAAGATACTGTTTTGTCTTGCTTTTGTTTGAAACTATTTCCAACGATTCGATTGGTGGCACTGGGGCTCGTCGTCATTAAGACAAACGAAAAGGAAACCCAATTAATTGGTTTATCTAATTGGTCTGCCTATTAATTAATAATTATTAGTATAATTACTATTTCTGTGCACTGCTTACGTTTTTCTATTTTTATTGCTTATATGAGTGGACGAGCTCACAGCCCACCTGGTGTTAAGTGGTTACCGGAGCACATAGACATCTACAATGTAAATGCGACACCCACCTTGAGATATAAGTTCTAAGGTCTCAGTATAGTTACAACGGCTGCTCCACCCTTCAAATCGAAACGCATTACTACTTCACGGCAGAAATAGGCACGGTGGTGGTACCTACCCGTGCGGACACACAAAAGGACCTACCACCATTACGTAATGAAATCTAATAAGATGCTTACAGTCAATGGTTTTTTTTTCTTAAAGATCAGAAAATAGAAGACGTAGGCTACTCCGATTGGGATGTCAAGTGCTCCCAAAACGAGAAATCCGTACCCCAACGCTGCGGTGGTGTTCGACGAAATGGTCTTCTGACCACCGGTGACTGTAACGTGCCGGCCATGTTTTTTTGCGAAAAACCCCTCAATGCAACGGTCTCCAAGCAGGCGTTACGACAAAGAGTAAAAAAGGCGAAGCCTGCACTGCAGAGCCAAGCACAAATGAATTCTGCAGACGGTCTTTTTGAAGATATTCTATAATAGCTCTACTGTCTGTACACTATTCGTGGCAACAAAAAATAAAAATACAGTCTTTGCTGCCACCATTTTTAATTTATTTTTAATACCTTGTCCCGCTATAACAGTGAAACATTCGAATACATGAATGTTTGGTATTTAGCGATAAATTTCATTATCCATTTTTGCCAAAATATATATACAACATACAAAATAAAGAAATGCAAAGATTTATATTTTGGTTAGATGGAAGATCGCACAAAAGAAAGTTGATGATTTTTCAGATGATTTCCGAGAACTTCAGTTGTTAATACCCATGCTTTAGAAGCTTCTTCATCACTTCGACATTGTTTTGAGGGATTTTTTCTCGTACAATCACTGTAAGTAACAAACTATTTTAGTTTCAGTAATAAATTTTTAAACAAAACCAGTAATCTTGTAAACATTTGTACTTATATCTTCGAAGAAAATGTTGCTATTGCCTATATTGGTTGCGTTGTAGTTTTAATCGGTTAAGTAGTTGATTTTAACAATAATTAAAATATTTAGATGCAAAACGAATCAAAGACTACGATGCACACTTAATTTCGGATAAGTAATCCGGAATACAAGCGGCACTGCGTGGCCGGCGAGGGTTCTTGGAGTAGGCTACGCGTCTGGTTGTAGTGTTGACCGCATTGGCCTTCCTATCTCTTCCTAGCTCTGTCTCAGGCGGAGATCGGACGTTCAGAGAGAGTGCAGAAAAACAGCTTAGTGGGTGGCTACGGCAATCCCACAAACTCCGCTAGGCTTCTACATGCCGTTTCGGATCCTCCTGATCCACTAACGGTGCTTTTAGGTACTTCAAGCACCGGTCATCGTTCTCATCGAACCCATCGCTATCGGCGAAGGGCTCGGCGAGTAAATTAACCCACAAAAACCGCCGGATCTTCTCAGTGGATCGCGTTTCCGATACGGTGGTAGATTCTGCGAAGCGCTGCCCTTGCTAGGGTTAGTATTAGCAACGTCTTCAGGTTTGAGCCCCGTGTGCTCAATTACCAGTTCGGTGAATCTAGAATAACCCCTCGAAGTTTCTAGAAAAGGTAGGAAAAAAGAGGATTCTAATCATAGATTCGGCAACCGTTCGAAAAAATCACGGCATGCTAAACTTAAACTACTAATAAATACATACAATTGAAAATAACATAAATATTCGCTTATCCTGTTGATCCTGGTTCATATTTCCAAATTAATCGGACGTCTTGAAATTGAAAAGTGAGAATTACGTTGAAAGATTCCGTTACTTAGATAGCTAGATCCGGCTGAGAGAAACTAACGATCACAGTACCTGTAATAAAACCCGCTTTCGTTGGCACAATCCTCGTCGACGGCACAATAGATACTGGTCTGAGCACCGCACCGAGGTGACTTTATGAACCAGTACAAAACGTTGTTGAAGAGCCACGAAGCCCCAGTCCACATGGCTGTGTTCAAATGTCGACCGATTCCCGTGCTGATCACACCCGGGTGTAAGCTGTACGTAGTTACATTGTTAATATTGTGTTCCTGTAATATTAAGAATGGGTCGGTCGCTCGTTTGAGAAGCGACTTGTGTAGATACCATGGCACCGACACATCTTCCTGCGACTAATTCTAACGCTGGTAGCGCTGCTTCAACGGCTGAAGGCCTAAAACGGCGGAAATATGATAATCTTTCTAAAGATATCATTTTTCTTTCATTTGAGGTAGAAACTTTGGGCCTCTGGGGTCCATCTGCTAAAAGCTTTTTTAAGGACCTTAAAAAAAACTATTTGAGACCTCGCGAGACCAGAAGGCCGGTACGTATTTTGCAAACTGGCGGTGAGCTACCACAGATTTTCTATTTATAAGTAGCTTTACCTACATAATTGCTATGTAATATTTTGATAGTACCGTTTAAAGAAAATAAATTGAACATATGCAATTTATCGGTGACTCGGTAGTGCAGTGGTTAGCGACCTTGACTGTTGCGCCGAGTGTCGTGGGTTTGATTCCCACATCAAACATTCTTGTGATTTGTTTGTTTGCTCTTCGTGTGGGTGTTTATTATCTACATATATTTATATATTAAACGTATATAAGTATGAATGTCATTCTCTGGTACCCATAGCACAGGGAATCCTAATTTGGGGCCCGATTAACGTGCTTCACTTATTCCCAGTTATTTATTTATTATTATTTATTTATAATAAACGAAACATCACTCACACGTACGCACATCGAACCGTCCGATGGATTCAAATTGACACAGATACTCCTTTTGCGATGTAGATGGATTGAATCAAATTCTATCATATTATGGATTATTAGATATAATTAAGATTTCTGGGATACAATTGAAATTTCGTGCTCGTGTCTTAACGTTGATAGTGGCATTCATATTTTAATGTATATGAGTTTCGGTAACCAATTAATCATAGATAGGCTGTGAGGTTGTAGAAAAACTAGAAAAAGGTATAAAATATATAAAATCGAGATATAATAGGTTAGTAAATTAATTAATTACCTTTAATTTGAGAGCCAGTGCCTTGGCAAGTAGAACGTTCGCAGCTTTACTCCGGCAATACGCTTCGTAGGCATCATACGGTTTCGACTCAAAGTTAAAATCATCCACGTCGAAGTTATATTCTGTAATAGAATTATCTAACTATTGTAGTTCGTACACTGCAGGCAACGAAACACGTCGAAAAATATGTCGATTACCCATATAGCGCCCACTGCAGTAAAGATCGGAAGCTCTACGCCCGAAATTGCAGCCCAGTATGTCTTATACCTGGAGCATAAACTAATTTAATCGACCAATCTAACTCGAATGGACGGCGTTCACAATGCTGTGCAGAAAAATTTCATCCCAATGACACCGTGTCTCACTCGTAGACGTAAATCTTTGACCAGTATATATTGTGACGACGTGATCTTGCTCTTGGACCACAAGTGATTGAGCCTTTTAACCAGAAAGAGATCATTAAAGAGGTCTATGCTTGGCGTTTCCCTGCCTAATCAGGAATAATGGAGATACACAGAAGAACTATGACGCTCGACAAAGCCCGAAGGACTGTGAGGTTGAAGTGGTCGTTGGTCGTTAGGGACAAGAATTTCTCTATCGCGCATCGGAAAACGCAGCATGGTAAGGCCTCTTAAAAGGTAGACCGGTCGAAGATGACGGGAATGAACTGGTTGAGGGCAGCGCAAGACCGGTCATTATTGCGAACTTTGGGGGATGTCACTGTCGGCTTCTGTTGGCTGATATTGATAAATGCGTGAATTTTTTACCATCTATTTTCTTTACCATGAAAACTCGTAAATAATAGACTAACTTACTTTCGTGTAACATCGATGAGACGAATACGATTCGAGAAGGTCCGTCTTGTATAAATCTTGGTAGTAGGAGCAGAGTCAAAAGTGCGGGTGCAAAGTGATTCGAACCTATGTGAGTTTCGAAGCCATCTGTCGTTTTAGATTCAGGACACATCATCACGCCAGCATTGTTGATAAGTATTTGTATTGTGGCTTCACTGGCAAGTATTCTAGCGACAAATTCACGAACTGACTGTAAACTGCAAAGATCAAGGTGTTCGACTATTATCGAGCCCTTTTCTTTTTCACACTCCGTTTCTTTTTCGATTAGCGATTTTGCTATTTCTGCTTTTGTGAGGTCGCGACAGGCCATAATCACTCGTGCTCCTGAAACCAAAGTGGTTAGTGACGTCATTCATGTTATGATATCTACGAATGCAATTAATAATATTATATCAATTCCAATATCATACTATCTTTTGTTATAATTAATTTGGTAACTGGGCCATATATCTCGGACTATGTTCTGCCTACCTTCCACTGTTGGACAGGCGCCTACTTATCTTCAACACAATTATGTATTTAAAGTTTAGATGCTTGCTAAGCCGCTTCGTAGCGGTTCCGTGAAACCTCCTCGAAAGCGTAAGAATTTATTAAAGAACAAAATTTTAAAGTTGAAAGTCACGCACGCTCCTTCCGTTTCGTTACGCAAAACACGCAAAATTAACAAAACATATTAAAATTGAAATTAAACTCACTTTTTTTCACCGCCCTCGCACCACATCCTAACTAGCAACTAACATTATAAAATGCTCGCCTCCCGTTCGCCGCTGAAAAACCATTAAGAAACCCTTTCGCTGGAGAGGACTTGCATTTGGAGAACATCACGTCAATCACGAGTTTTGTATTCTATGAATCGGGCTGTGTTTTCTCAATTAAATCACATCTCCAAATACCTACCGACTGCGCATCGCATCGCATAATTGTAAACCATTTTCCAAGCGCACACATGCTATTATTCACGCGCCACACCAACTATCTTCTTACCTCTTAAAAAGAGATCCTTCACGGTTTCTAGGCCAATGCCCGAATTGCTTCCCGTAACTATTGCTGTACAGCCTTGTAAACTGCGTTTGCTTTTACACCAACCGCTCAAAAAATCCATTTTACACTATTTCTTTTTAACCTAAATTTTCAATAGATTTGATAATATTCTTATAATAGCTTGTGGTACCAACTTGTGTTTTCCAACGAACTGAGATAGAATAAATTCACTATTATTTGAAATTATTTATAGGTCCACAAAAAACAATAAACGTACGAACCGTAACATAGATAATAACCATTTGTCTTATTTATAAAGCACATACAAGTATATATAATGCGAATCCCTTCCGTCCGCACTAATAGGATTAGACTTCAACGTTTCACGTGCTACTATAGGTACACTGGAGTATTTACATGTCTACACGTGTCCACGGGGAAAATTATTTTTTAAGACATCGAAAAATGAAGAAGCTTACGTCGCGCCCGCTGTTAAAGGGTTAAAGGAGCCTGTAAACATACATTAATACGAGAATAGTCTACTATAGGAGATAAGTCTGAGTCTACAGCTTACTGTATATAGTATGACATATAATATGTACCTATAGTTAAACTATCCTCCTCCAATGGTTCCATGTTTGAACGTTGTGACCACCTCCATCAATGACTTTCGTCCTCACGATGTTGTGCCATCTCGTCCTGTTTTCGGTTACTCCGCAAATGGTAGAGGTAGAGGTAGAGCTAGGTAGAGGGTAGTGCTGATGTTGGGCAAGGTGATAGGTAAACAGTTGAAGTAAGTAGTATAGTAAATAGTATACTAAACAGTCGAAACTTAGACCTAGTAACACGCCAGATGGTGGTAGGTACCTACTGTGGGCTCGCATTTATTTAACATACGACGTCTGATTTAACCGTCAAGTTTATGTAGAGCACACAGCACAGGTGAAACTCTATTTAAAACTGATTAACCGGGCATAGCTTACCGGTATTCTTAATGCTATTAACGAATATGTTAAGCTGGCGACTGACGTAACGTTACGTTACGACGAAATATTACAGGTATCCGCGTTCAGGAGGTACGCGGGATGTATAGGAGACTTGATGGTCTGCAGATGTTGGGAGCAGATCGCAAAAAAAAGAAAAAGGAAGGATACGAAGAATATTTCCGGTTACGAGAGGTCACTCGAAATCGCCAATCGACATTGATATCGATAACAGATTCGATTTCACAGTGCCAAGAAGAACATCTTACTTAATGATTTAACGTATGCTTTACTATATATTTTACTTAATTCATTATAGTTAGATTATTTTAAAATCAACAGGTGCACGTGTCATAATGGCTTGTCGAAATACTAACGCAGGAGATAAGGCTAAATTTGATACTATACAAACATCAAAAGACGATAAAAATCGTTCAAGATCTCTAGCTGTCAAACATTTAGATACTTGTAGCCATCCTTGATAGTTCTGAACAAATTCGGATCCTCGTTAATAATGCCGGAGTGATGATGTGCCCAGAGAGCTATACAAAAGACGGCTATGAAACACTTCGGTCCGCCCTTGCTAATGCTTCTGTTGCTGCCGAAATTGATCGAAAGTGCACCGTCAAGAATAGTATTCGTATCGTCTTTTTTTTTTTCTTTTTTTTTTTCGGGCCGGGGCCGAACCTCCTACGAGGTCCCCGCGCCTACGGGGCGCGCGGGGTATGAGGGACTTGACGATCTGCAAGGTGTTGGGAGCAGACCGCGGGCCCAAGGAATTTTAGGGCTCACCCACTAAACGACTCCCCTCCCTCTCTTCGCCCAAGCGTTAGGGGGGTTACCGCGGTCAACACTGCAACCAGACAACGCGGCTCACCCCAAGGACGACAAGAAGGATAGTCGACGGAGCCTTCGAGGCGAATCGAAGGCTCTGAAACGTCGGCCGTCTCGGTACGGCAGCCTGTCAGGCCGCCCAGACGGTGCCGCTGGTGTCCCGGAATACCCCGCTGGACCAGAACCAGCCTACCGGGTCGGGACGCGATACACCACCAACCGGTTGCTCTTTCGTATCTCCTTGGCAGCGCGCTAGTGCTGGCATCATTGATGCATTGCAGTAAGGTTTTCAATAGCCCTTTTTGGCAGAAGATTATATGGCCCACCGGATAGTGAGTGGTTACGGCCGTTCACGAACGTCAGTAATGGCTGATGCAACATGTATGGCCGATGCCTTCAATGTCGCTGCGCTTTTAAAATACAAGGACCAACCGGTTTCCCCGAGAGACCCCGATAGAGCGACTTTTAAAAATCGGTGTTTTCATACCATCCGAACAAAACACGTGACATGATCCGTTATGTAAGTATAATAGATGAGACTGCCTTTGAGTTACACAATGTGTTGTCCATATAACTCAGCCATCACAGAACACAAGATATTTGACAGATGCCTGAATCTCGCTTACGATATTTTTTCGTGATGTCAATCCGTGTAAGCTGTTAAAGTTTTACGATTATGAAAACATTTTCAGTTGTCACGGGAAACTGTGAAGATTTTACGGATAAAAAACACCTTATAGTACCTACTCTGTTCGCTTATTGCTTACTTTGGCGCCCTGGCAGAGAGGGAGATGTTTCATCTGGGATGCAACTTGCGTAGACACTTTTGCTGCCAGTCATCTAAGTCGCACAACTCGAACGGCCGGCACGGCTGTCGCCCAAAAAAAAGGGAAAAATACGCGCCCCTTATCGATAATTTTGTGCCGTTGGCTTTTGAGACGTCTGGTTGTTGGGGCGCAGAAGCGAAACATTTTTTTTGGTCGACGTAAGCCGGAGACTGAAGGAGAGAGGTTTTGACCCCCGCTCCGGCTCGTTCCTGGCGCAGGGGCTGTCCATTGCTATCCAGCGCGGTAACGCGGTTGGTGTAATGGGTAACTTTGGATCTGGCACGTATACGATAATACTCGTAATTATTGTCACGTAGCTCCAGTGTCGTGCTGCTTTCACTTTTGCACATGATTATATTAAAATAATTGCATATTTAAAAATAATATACACTACTGGGGAAGGTAACTATTAAAACAGCAACTTGTGAAAAAGAAAAGTTTAATTGTAAATGTAATAGAAAAAATCACTTATGTTTACGTAGTATAACAAAATTCTAAGCCTTTGAATTCACGCATACAATACAGACCGATTTCTGTTTGGAAGACTTTTTTATGAGAAATTTCTACACGTACAATAATTATTACAACTAGATTCATAGAAAACATGTATTTATTATGTTTAAAATTAATTCGTATATATACGATTTATATCTACGATATATTTTTGAGATTTGTGAGGTCTTCAGCAGTAAACGGGTTGTAGTCTCCGAGGCCTACTAATTCACATGAAATCTCCCACAGCTTTTGTGCATTCTCGTCGTTTATAACTTTAGCAGGATTAGTTACAGCGCAGTCACTGAAATTATTATTTTTTTGTATTAACTCATCACATATCTTCCATGTAAAGTATCAAATATACTATTTTGCTAATATTAATGAGGTTGTGGTTTCGTTGTAGTGAAATGACACCACGAATTAACTACAATTTTGTATTTAGTTAAAGAGAGATATAATAGAGCGTATGTCTGTCTCGAACTCAATCGAACGAAAGCATTTTCGAATATTCTAGAATATTCTAGATGATTCAGCGCAGGGCCGTACTCAGTGTAGGGCCGCACTCGGGCTCGGCACAAGGTACCAACAATTATTATTATCCCCGGTCTCGGTGGCTACCGCTAAGTCAGCCAGGATGCATTGAAACTATACCAGGTAATAAAGAATGGTGATGCTAATTGAAATTGCATTTAAAAAAGTATTTTTACTAAAAAATAGCAAGCAATGTAATGCAAAGTCAAGACAGCTAGCGCGCGCGTTCTACGATCCCAAGCGACATCTGTCCGCTTGCTTTGCGTTACAATGAGGTTTTACTAAAGGCGAACTTACTAAAACGACAGGTCTGACATTTAATTTATTATAATAAATTAACATTGTTTTCCGTTTCCGTTAGCGTAGTAATTGATAATAAATGGTCGTAATGGTAGAGTAGTAATTGATAATAAATGGTTAAACATTCACAAGGTTTCTATTATATAAGACTACATTTTTAATAACCTACGACGTATGCAATGGCGCGCATTTTATGTTCCAGGATCGGCTTTAAGGTTTTTTTTTAAATCTTTTTTTGTTTTTTGTTTTTGGTGGGTGGGTATAATAGCCGGCAAACTTCTTGAGCATTTGTTGACGTAGTGGGGGTAAGTTTGCGCATGGTACACTCACGTGCAAAAACATTATTTACTCTGCGTCATAATGCAATTAAATTATTAAAATCAACATATGTATTTATTTATATATTTATTAGAACATCAACAAAAAATATAGGTTAATAATTATAATAATTTAATCTTGGGGTAAAATAGATATTCCTTCTATTAAGTCAAAACTAGAGCTGTTGCCAGGTCTTCGTTCAGTTGAAGCGAAGCTGGTATTTGTAATTTTTTTTCGTTATCATAATCTTGACCATTATCATCATCACTGTTTTCATCACCCGAGTCGCCATCATCGTGATAAGTCGACATAGGGCTCATCGGTGTAGTTTACGACTCGGTCGGTTCGATCTTCTTTTTTGTCTATAATTAATTATTTTTTGAAGATATTCGATTCGTAGTAATCGAATGTTACTTTTTTCAATTACCAGCTTCCGATTATTTTCTGTTTTTTTTTCCATCTGAAGCCTAGCTCTTTCATAATTCGTCGTAAACTTCATTCCGAGCCATTAAAATGTATATCTTCTTTAAAATTTTCGAAGCCTTTCTACGGTACGGAGTTTCGCTGCTTGTTTTGTAGTTATTATGATTACATCTTTTTATAACAGATTGAACGAAACTATCCATTCCGGTAACTTTCTTCTTCCCTGATCTTTTCTTACCCGGAGTCCCAAGCACGATGAGCAAGCCAGAGCCTTTAGCTTCGTTAATAATGCACCTAACAGTATTCACTGATGTTTTTGTTGCTTCCGAAGTCTGTTTTACTTTTTCCATAATATCATTCTTCCCCTGTTTTATAATGAAGCAATATACGTCGTACACAATTTTTCTACCCTTTCTTTTGAATCCTACACCAGTTTGTCGCGGCATAGTGTATTTTTTATAAAAAATCAACAAACACTCAACAAATAGCAAAGGCAACAAAGTTAACAAGCAATTATAACAAAATATAACTTAACGATTAATAACGATAGACTTTTCACTGTACGCAAGCGTACTTTTGGGAGCAAGCGGAATGCGGAATGCGGTGCGGGACGCAAGGTTCGACTGATCTACCAATAACGCGCTCGATACGATTTCCCCTGCCGTCGCGCCTCACCCTCACCACCAAAGTGATCTAAAATTCGGTTCTGCGCAGTCAAGGTCATTTGCTCACGATGTTTGCCGGTTACTATATATAGATTTGGTGGGTACTTGTATATAAGTAAAACTGCTCAGCATGCCTTATACATTATGATGAAAAATTAATGTTAACATAGCATGAACTTATTAATATCATTTTAAGTAATAACTGTTTAACTTTACCAAATAAGGAATATGGAAAAGAAACAGAATAGCTCTAAAGAAAAAAAGGTGGAACGTTTTTGTAAACATATCTTAAGGATAAGGACTGATAAAGAAACCTTTTTACCTATAATATAGTCCAGTTTCGTTTGCACATTTTTCATCAATCGCACAGTATATTGTAGTTTGTGCTCCTAATTGTGGGGACTTCATAAATGGAGACAAAAAGAAGCCAATCAGAGATCTTGCACCTCTGAACAGGGTAGCATTTAGGTGACGACCTAATTCAGTTTTTATCACACCTGGATGAAGACTGTAGGTGTTTACTCCTTCAATGTCATACTCCTGGAAAGTTTAAAAAGTCAATATTCTATCAAATTTTTTACTATCACTTGGGCCACCATGGATATTAATTTGATAGTGTCAATTACTGGAACTAATAAATCTGATATTTATTTTATTGTTTAAATAACTGGACGAGCTCATAGCGCACCTGGTGTTAAGTAGTTAACAGAGCTACTGAAAAGCTACCACCCGCCTTGAGACATGAGTTCTAAGCCTTAGCTTTATAGTAAAACGTCTGCCCCACCCTTGAAACCGAAACGCATTACTGCTTCAAGACAAAAATAGGCAGTTACCCCTTACGGGCTTATTAGACGCCGTTCCTACAGTAAAATGTGCTTATGGTTATAGTTTAAATCATAGTGTTTATATGAAAACGACTCAGTTTTATTGCATAATGGTATTAATGCATTGCATAATAGTATTGCTATACCAGTTTTCAAATTGGAACAGCTTATTGTTGTTCTATTTATAATGCGTTAATAAAAAAAAAGAATAAAATTATATAAAAAATACTTGCTTTCAACTTCTTAGCCAGTTCCATAGAGAATAAAATATTGGCAATCTTGCTTTGGGAATACGCTTCAGCAGGAACATATGGTCGATTTTTGTAATTCAAATCATCAAAATTGATGCCATATCCTATTGAAATAGTATTTTATTATGCATTATTATAATTAAATAAGTCAATTTCAAAATTCTTTAAGCATAAAGCTATTAATATTCAAGGTAATAATCTTATAAAAAATAAACATTATCCTATGCATCCCTTGCTTTGATGTTTATCTCAAGAGTTGCATCTGTATTTTACTGACACAATGTTTTATTCAAGGGAATAATAAGATGGGTGTCATTTTGATGAAATATACATGAAGTGTACTTACGAATATGAGCTCTGGAGGATACAGTTACAACCCTAGCCGGTTTACTGTTTCGAATTCTAGGTAAAAGCAACAGTGTTAAAAGAAAATGAGCTAAATGGTTTGTAGCAAACTGTATTTCGAAACCATCTTCAGTTTCTCCCTTGGGACACATCATCACTCCGGCATTGTTAACAAGGATATTGATTTGTGGTTCGGTATCCAAAATGTTTTGTGCAAATTCTCGTACAGACTTTAAGGATGTAAGATCACACTTGGCTATTATCAGATGCCCAGTTTCATTTATATTATTACAGGACTTTTCAATGTCAGCTTTAGCTTCTTCTGCTCTTTCTAAGCTGCGACATGCCATAATAACACGAGCACCTGGACAATTTTTAAATATATTTATAACTCAATTCAAATTAACTCTATAAAGGAATTCATGTGCAACAGGTCCATTCTATTTGCAATTAAATGTAATATATTATATAAGACTTTGATAAGTGACCTGGACTCCTTATGTTACTACTTATTTTGATGAAATCTCAATTCAATACGATATAGACACTTCGAATCCAATTCAGTATTTTTTTAATGACTAGTCTGTTTTAAGTTTGTAGGCAGCGGCTCGGCTCTGCCCCTGGCATTGCTGAAGTCCATGGGCGACGGTAACCACTCACCATCAGGTGGGCCGTATGCTCGTCTGCCTACAAGGGAAATAAAAAAAAATAAAAAAGGTGGTATTCAGCTTGTGGATTCAGGGGAGTAATGAGACCATTTTAGGTAAATGGGCTCAAAACTCCTAAAAGTGAAAATATAATTTCATTTTAATTTCATATAGGTACCTAGGGAAATTTAACTAATCTTATAATTGATTCATAGAAAACAACAATTAAGTAAATTGAAATCCCACCCACCTCTTTTGTAAAAATCCAGAGCGGTTTCCTTCCCTATTCCGGTGTTGCAGCCAGTGATAAGTGCAGTTTTACCGACCAACTTTACTGTGCTTAAACAACGTCCACTAAATAAAGGCATTTTAAATAAATAAATCGATAACTTTCGCTAATTCTGTAAAACTAGCTGCTATGAAGCAACGAAACTACGCTCTCGCGCTGACGTGGTTGTTGAGTAAAGGATAAAATATGTTTTTATCAAGAATATCAAGTTCCAAACAACTACGATCTCAGGTAGGTATGCCGTTTATATCCGTAACGGTACTCGGTATCTGTAGAATAATACGATGCCGCCGCTCCCCTTTTTACCAAGACTGTTTTCAATTCTTATATGCGGTACCTTACTGTACAGAATTATTAATATTAATTTAGACCTTAACGGTACGACGCTTACCGCGTAATCAAATAATATTATGTACCGTACAATGGGGTAAATAGGGACAAAATCGACCTTCAGATTGAATTTTAAAATAGTTCCAATTAAATAGTCACTGCTCAACCAAAGAAATAAGTTGAGTCTTGAACGTACCTAGGTGATAAAAACCGTTACATTATTTTAATTATTCATTTAAAAAAAATAATCGGTAAAATAATGGCCGTCCCAATTTACCCAGCGTCCGGGGTAAATTGACACGGTTAAGGGTTAAATTGGGATATTTGTAAGGGTTGTCAACTCGCAGTACTGCGATATATAGGTAGGTGCCATATAATTATTTATATGGACCGAAATGATGAATACAATCCATAATTTAAGCACAATACACAACATAGTGTAAATTAAGCTGGTTTCTATTCCGAAGCGATGTGACGTGAATGATAATCAACAATACAATGATCAAAAAAAGTACGTGCATGTTATATTTTAGAAAATTATTATTTAATTTCCTTAAAAATCACAACTCTGAACCAAAATCATAAAATAGAATAAAAAATAGAAAACAAAAGGACTGTAAATGCATTAATACAATTTTATTTAATCAACATTTTCAAAATGATCTTTGAGCAAGAGTAAGATATCAGGTGAATAAGATAAAAAAAACAGCTTTATCTGATTACTGCCAATAATAACAAAAATAAAAGAAATTCTTTCTAAGCTAAATAACTAAACTCAATTAATTCACTCACTCATAATTGGATATCTCGGATTTTTAATTAATGTTACATTTAAAATCTGAGGCCTGTTTTTATTTGTGTGTGTTCGTTGTGAATGTTAACAAAATCATGATTCGACGCGTGAATAGATTCTGAAATAACAAAAGTTTTGATTCGATTGAGTTCTTTTAACTTTTAATTTTTTTTATTGCTATAAAGAACATACGACCGTGCAGATATTACAAGGTAAATGTCGCGAAAAAAAGTAATTATATATATACTTTTCATTTACCTATAATACTTACATAAACTAACTGATAAACACATTAACCTTCTTTACATCACGCAATTAAGTGATAGTATAGGCTAAAAAATCTATTATAAGATATCAGTGACAACCCTAACAAGCCATCCCTATTTTGTCTTTTGGCGTTCCAATTTTGTGTTTTCTCGTCCCTAATTTTTCCAGTCTCGTTTCAAATTACCCTACATACGTCCCAATTTTCCCCAAAAAGAAAGGAAAAAATATACATTTTTTATTTTGTCGAAATATTGTATTTAAAATAAGAATATTGCAACTTACCGTTTGTTGTGGTATTTCCAGGTGTATTAAAAACTTATATAAACTGTGATCTTATTGAAAAAACAACGATAATATTACTTTTTTTAAAAGTTCTTTAAGCTGTTTTAAAACGCACTTTTCAACCACTATTTTAAATTTAATTTGACGAATTTTTGGGACCAACTTAACTCATATTTAGTACTTCCATAGTTAACTTGGTTTTTCTTCTATACATTGATAAATATTAATATAAACAAAATTAGGTAGATTCCGTGTTACAGGTACTTTGAGAATCTTCCGCAGGTTTGTCCCAATTTACCCCAGGATCCCAATTTACCCCATGTCATGGTAAGTAATATAAAGTACTTAATAACTTAACAAGCACACACTAAAAGTTCCAAATTATTTGAAAACCCCTCTAAAAACAGAGCACAGATTAACAATTATCACAGATGGTATATAATTTTTTGTCTAAAAATACTATATTTTAAATTTGTGGAAAACCTTTATCACAAAAAATAATAAGTAAAATCTAAGTTAACAGATATACTAAATCTGCTTGCGCTTTCCTATAAGTAGTACTGATAACTTATAGACTTTACACGTTTCTTTTTCATGAAATGCGACACCTGTAAATCCGTCATTTTATTATTTTTTCCGTATTAATGTAGTTACACAATGCTAATTACGTTTCCGATCCAGTCGGACAACCATATAGTCACCGTCGTTCTAAGCTTTTAATTTTGGATCCTATGGATCAGCTCGGTTTTTTTAGGCATTCCAAGCACCGGCTACCGTTCTCGGCGAATCCGTCTAATCCGACATTCGATAAAGGGTTGTTCGAAGGGTTTGACGTGCAACTTAACCCACAGATATGTACAACCTATTGAGTAGTACTGGGTTTCTTATTCAATCTTCTCAACGAGTCGCGATTTCTATCCGGTGGCAGATTAAAGGAAGCACTACCCATGTTAGGGCAGATGTTAGCAAAGCCTCCCAGATTGAGCCCCCTGAGCTCGCCTACATATTCAGTGAAAATAGAATAACCCCTTTAGGCTACTAGCAGAGGGTAGTCAAAAAAAAAAAAACACTAAATTGTTACTTCTTTGTAGAAGTCGTTCGCGAACTCACGCTTTATACGTATTTAATTGATGTAATTGTCTATAGGGTTTTGCCACTTAACGATCATGGGACGGCCGTTTTAGTTTACGGTTGAAATTCTATGAGCATTATATGTCATTCAAGTGATTATTACTAAAATGTGCTCTTAGCGTTCAAAGACTAAAAGGTAAGATTTGGTAAAATAAGATATAGATATAATAAGGTCCTTCATTACTTATTGAGCTGAGTCCCGCGATGCTACCCGCTAACCCGCTTATTGTCATACCACGGGTAGCGCCGCGGGGCGAAGCTAGTCTTAAAAAAAAGTAGCCTAAGTTACTCCTTATATCATCAGCTACCTATCAGTGAAAGTCTCGTCAAAATCGGTCCAGCCGTTCCAGACATTAGCCGGAACAAACAGACAGACAGAAAAAAATTTTAAAAAATGTTATTTTGGTGTATGTACAGTATATATACATACACCAAATAATATATTCATATTCATGTAGTAAAAAGCGGCTATTTCAATATTACAAACAGACACTTCAATTTTATTTATATGACGTATAGATAAAAGATTAGGCTGTATAGTGTGATACCTTAGCCTTTCCATTTGGAAAAATAAAATTACTACTACTATGCAGTGATGCCAACTTGGGGGTTTTTCCCCTAAATTTAGGGAGAAGTATTTGAAAAGGGATTTTTTAAGGTGAAACTTTTTTTAGGGGATTTTTTAGGGAAAAAATATTTTTTTCTCATATAATCAATTTTTTTTCGTCCAAGCGAGTTAAACAGTCAAGTCTTAGGAAGAATAAAATTTTAGAAACCAAATGATAAATGTTTTAGTGCCCTCTGTAGTTTGATTGATTAAGTCGTTGGTAATACTTGTAAAATGTCAGAGTTAAAGTAAACAACTTTTAGATCAGAAGCTTCTTTGCATAATTTTTTTTTTATAGCTTAGATGGGTGGACGAGCTCACAGCCCATCTGATGTTAAGTGGTTACTGGAGCCCATGGACATCTACAATGTAAATGCCGCCACCCACCTTGAGACATGAGTTCTAAGGTCTCGAGTATAGTTATAACGGCTGCCCCACCCTTCAAACCGAAACGCATCACTGCTTCACGGCAGAAATAAGCAGGACGGTGGTACCTACCCGCACGGACTCACAAGAGGTCCTACCACCAGTAAATGTTTTTAAATATTAATAATTCTTTTTTCATCAATCTTTAAAAAAAATGCCTAAAGAAAATAAAAATTTGAAAAGCTATACACAAAATTATTATATAATAAAAATACTAAGGTAAGTTAATCTATAAAATATTATAACAATTATAAATATATAATTAAGCTATTCATTTACTAAAAAAAATTTAGGGTATCTTATTTCGAATTTAAGGGATTTTAAAATAGGCTTAGGGGAAAAAATTGTGAGCAATTGGCATCACTGCTACTATGTACTACTACTACTTTGGCCTAAAGGTAAAGATACCAGGCCATAAACTCTACTACTATATACTTAAATAATTATTTGATTTGATTTGATTTGATATCATAAACTGAAACTCATTCATTTTAATTAAATTAAACATAAAAATGTTTTAATCTTATAATTAGTTGTATTAACTATGTTTAACATTTAAGAAGCAACATCTAGTATGTATTATTTATTTTAAGAAATTACTCTACATTATAAAAAATTACACAAATTTGTATTATTGATAATTAATTTGCTTTATTACTTCGAAATTTAAGGTCCTCAAAGTAATTCCGCTAGGTTGAAAATAACTATGCACATGTTTTTGTTTCTTTTCGGGCTAATCTCTGAAATAGCTGACCCGAGTCTGACTATTTATTTTGTTGACAGGGAAATTAATTCACAGTTCACCTAGTGTTATGTAAGTATTGGAGCCTGGAATTCACATTGTGAATGCTACTTACCTTGAGACATGAGGTCAATGTCTTAATTGTTTAGTATAATGGCTCCTCCACACTTCAAACCGAAAATCATGACTAGTTTTAAGATGTGTGTAGGGTAACACTGCTAAAAATCATTATTCGATATAAATACACCCAGCATCGTATCCTTTAGGCCATAATGACCATGTTCCAAAAATATTCCCACTGAATAATTTTAAAACTGTTATATTAATAGTAACATTAGAAAAGATAAGTTAAAGTTACCGTTTTCTGCTTCAAATTGTGAACGAAATTTTTACATGTTTCGCTGTGCAACCGTTTTGATCTCAGTTTAAATCTCAATAAATTATCTACAATGAAAAATTAACTATTCATTTCAGGACAAATGGAATATGATAATGATGATAACTCATGGAGAAGACCGTCCACCACTCAGCAGAATAAATGTCATCGGATTCCAAAGAGGTCGACCACAACTGCAGTAGTAGTGCTGGGCTTGGCGGTACTGAGCTGTCTCCTTGGATACTGCGTTTTGAGTGAAACATTACCTTATGAATCTAAAACTCTTCGTTTGGTTATTATCGTAAGTGGAAAAATCCCATGCACTACTCTTTTTTGCGTTGCACACAGACAGACAAGCATATGTACAATACGGCATAGCAAAACACATAGGATGGTTAGTATAATTTCCTATCAAATAGAAAAGATGTTCCATTGAGAGAGCATCCTTTCTAGATAGAGCGATGTTCTTAATTTTGTTATATATTTAGCATAAAGTTCTCATCAAGAAGTGGCCAATGCCTTTGAGTGCTACTTTGCTAATATCCCAGCTTCTACTACAAAATCTTTAATTTTATCTCCTACCATTGCCGAATCATTACTGCAAGATCATGTTGATAAATGCAGTGTTAACTTTAAGTTCACAAATATTGATATAAAGGACATAATTGATAATTTCAAGCTCATTAATATTAAGAAAACTGGTGATTAATGGGGAATTTCAGTTAAGGTTATAAATCCATTATTGATATAATCGCACCTTTTTTTTTTTTCGGGCCGAGGTCCGCACCTCCTACGAAGCGCCCGGGCCTCGGGGGTGCGCGGGGTATGTGAGACTCAACGATCTGCAGGTGTTGAGAGCAGACCGTGGGCCCAAGGAATTTAGGGTCCATCCACTAAAAGACTCCCCTGCACTCTTACACCCGGCGTCCGATCTCCATCCGGGGTCAAAACCCGGTCAGAGTAGGGGGGTTCCCGCGGTCAACACTACAACCATACACGCGGCGCCACCCCGAGGACGCCCGACCGACGGGTCGTCGAGGCGATAGTCGACGACCAACGACGTCGGTCTCCGCGGTACGGCGGCCCTACCAGGCGGCCCGGGCGATGCCGCTGGTGTTCCGGGATACCCCGCTGGGCCAGGACCGGAAGTCGGAACGCGATACACCGCCGACCGGGTTGCTCTTCCACAGTATGTTCAGCAACGACAGCAACGACGAAAATGCGGACCGCATCGCAGTCCGCAGCCGCCGACGCGTCGTCCCGTCCTCCTGGTACCAGCGCCTCAACCCTTTAGGTCGACCCGTGACCATCACAGGGAGGAGACTGCCTCCTCATAGGGGCCGGAGCTGGACAAACGCCCTCCTCCGACCCCCGGCTCGACGGCGGCGGCACGTGCGCCGAGAGGGAGGAAGAGTTCTCCCTCTCCCGTTCCGCCGCCTCCTTCTGCGAGATGGTGGACTCGCAGAAGTCGAGCATCGCCTGCCAGGACTCATCGCTGCCGAGCATCGCAGCCACGACGGTCGGAAGCGACAAGTCCGGTCCTATTTTTGCAACGAGAACGCAGCGCTGCTCCGCGAAAGCGGGGCAGTACGCGAGCGCTCCGCTGTGTCCTCGTTGCAGCCACTGCAGTGGTGGCACTTCGGCGTCGGCTCCCTCCGAGCGACGAGGTACAGGTAGCGACCGAAACAGCCGTGTCCCGTGAGCACCTGCGTCGCTCCGAAGGTGAGACGTCCTCGGTCGCGATTCACCCAGTCCGAGAGGACCGGGCGGATCGCCTCGACAGTCCGTCGCCCGTAGGCGGTGTCCGCCAGGCGGCGAGACCACGCTTCGAGCACGGCACGCCGAGATTGAAGCTTCCGCGCTCGAACTTCCGCCGCGCCGGGACGGGGCTCCCCCCTGGAGCGGAGATCACATCGCCACGCGTAATCCGCAACGAGCGCCTCCGCTTTCAGGTCCCAGGGAGGCGTCCCGGCGACGATATAATCGCACCTTACCTAGCTACAATATTTAATGACTGTATTGATTGTGGTGTGTTTCTTGATCTAATGAAATATAGTAAAATAATACCATTGTTTAAATCTGGTAGTACTTTTGACCCCTCTAACTTTAGGCCCATTTCAATACAACCTACATTGAGTAAAATTTTTCAAAACAATTATTTAGGAACAACTTTGGACCATTTCAATTCCAATAACCTGCTTCATAACAAACAATATGGATTCACTAGAGGTCGTTCAACTATTGATGCAGGTGTAGATCTTATTAAAAATACCTATTTTTCAGGCTTGGGAGGAATCGCATGATGCCCTTGGGGTATTCTGCGACTTATCTATAGCTTTTGATTGTGTTGAGCACAATGTTTTAACATTGTTGAGGAAATTACACCATAATGGTATTAGAGGCGTTTCATTAGAACTTATTAAATCTTATTTATCCGGAAGAGTCCAAAAGCTAGACGTTAAAGGAAAGAGATCTTCCGGTGTCTTAATTATTTGTGGGTGATCCTCAGGGCTCCATATTGGGTCCCTTCCTATTTCTTGTGTATATCAATGATTTACCAAAGTTTATTGAAACCCGTCACGAGGTCGTATTATTCGCTGACGATACATCCTTATTGTTTAAAATTAAACGACAATTGGAAGATTATGACGATGTGAATGATGCTATCTCGCGCGTGGTACATTAGTTTAGTGTTAATAATCTGCTATTAAAATTAAATAACAAAAAAACAAAATGTATAAAATTTACCACACCTAATGTTAGACAAGTAGACATTAATATTACTGTAAGTGGAGAGACACTGGAGCTTGTGGATTCGACAGTTTTTCTTGATATAACAGTTGATTCCAAGCTGCAGTGGGGTCCTCCATATGCAAGTTAGCGAGTAGACTTAGTTCTGCAGCGTTTGCGGTAAAAAAATACGAACGTATACTAATGAAGTTACGGCACGTCTGGTTTATTTCAGTTATTTTCATAGTGTTATGTCCTACTGCATTTTGCTATGGGGCAATGCTGCCAATGTTGAAACGATTTTCATCCTGCAGAAGAAGGCTATTCATGCTATTTATAATATGCACCCGAGGGAATCCTTGAGGGACAAGCTTAAGGAAATCAAAATTCTAACCTTAGCGTCCCAACACATTTTTGAAAAATTTTTGTACGTGCGTAAAAACATTGAAGAATTCCCAAGAGTCTGCGATTTGCATAATGTGAACACTAGGAACAAACATAGCCTTGCGTTGCCGGCAGCTCAAATTAAGAAAATAAGCAAGTCTTTTAGGGGGCTGGGTGTACAACTTTTCAACAAGATCCCACAAAACGTTCAATTACTACCTGTTCATAGATTTAAGAAATCTGTCAAGGAACGTTTGTGCAACAAGGCATATTATAAAGTTAAGGATTATTTACTAGATGGCACTATGTGGGAATGAGGCGTTCGTTCCAGGCCTTTTCATTTTTCATTATTATTATTATTTTTATTGTATTTTTTGACTTGTTTTTTTGTTTATTGTAAATATTTTTACTTATTTAAAAAAGAAGAAAATTTTTGAGAAAAAACAAAAAAACAATACCCGCTTAGTTTGTTTCGCCGGTTCTTCTCAGGACTGCGGCTCTTTTTGGAACCGGTAGTAGAGTTAACATTTTTATTTATATTTTGACATTCAACAAGTGTGTTATGCTGACACCTAAGTTGAAATAAATGATTTTGAATTTGAATTTGAGCAATTATACTCTGTGATTAAAGTTTTTCCAGGTTTATTTTATTTTGCTTGTTGAAAAATTATCACACTCTTATTTTTCTTAATCATCGTCTGCCTAGTGGTTTCAATAATTGTATTTATCCAGGTTGTAGTTTAGAATAACTGAAAATTGTTCACTTAGAATCAGCAAAACAAGATAGTTATATTTGAAAGGATTAAGTAATTGAGTAAGATTGGATACTATAACTATACCATTACTATATATGAAATATGGGGCGGTAGCATTAGTTTGGAATTGACAGCAACTCATATCAGGATCTTTTTAATAAACAGATAGAATTAATATTATTTCAATGTTTTAGTTGTTTCGTCATGGTGCCCGAACTCCGGTTTCAACATATAGAAGTGATCCCTATAGGAACTACCAGTGGCCCGATGGATATGGTAGTCTTACAAATGTAGGTATAACATTAAAAAAAAAAAAAAAGGTATTACATTAAAGTCTAATAGATATAATTTTATATTATCATAGATGGACAGACTGGCTATAGTACAGTAAGCAATTAATAGGGTTCCTAGGCACTATCAATGCTGCAGCTCTATAAACTTAAGCAAGTTGTGATCTGCTAACTGATTCTTCTCAGAGGTTCTACATTCTACAATGGTGTATCAAACTACACCTAATCATGGATAAACCATGATTATTTAAAAGTGCTTGTGAAAGCCATGTTGTCCATGTGATGGACTGACCAAATCAAGTCGGCAGTTGGCGGGTGTTTGCATGAGTGTATCAGGCTCACCACAAACCGTGAGAAGTGGTGATTGCTCGTGAGGCGTATAACGTCTGCCCACAGCAATGATACTGAATGATGACCATGAACACTCTTAACAAGATGTGAAAGGATGTGAAGGCCAAGTTGAATAAATAACTTTAATTTTTATTGATTGGTTGAATGATTTTTATATGGTATGGTTCCATATATGTTATTGCATATGTATATCCAGTATTATATAGAAATATACATACATATTTCTATTACATTATATTATATAGTATGTAATTATTAATTAATATTCATCTAAGCAACAAAAAGGAAAAGGTAAAATTATTTAAATATACTGATATTTTAGATAAATCACAATACCACAAATTGGATATTGAATTAGTTTATGGGTAGACTACATTTTTTTATTGCTGAGATGGGTATGACTCACAGCCCTCCTAGTGTTTAGTGGTTACTGGAGCCCATAGACATCAACACATAAGTTCTAAGGTCTCAATTTTTATAGTACAGCAGCTGCCCCACCATTTAAACTGAAATGCATTACTGCTTCATGACAGAAATAGGCAGGTTGGTGGTACCTACCTGCGCAGACTCACACGATATCACCACTAATAAAATGTAACTAAATATCGAAATAAATAAAAACTATAAGCATAGTTTTTATTTATTTCAATATTCCACACTTTTTTTTTCAATGCATATTTGAACTTTTTCCTGCACCAGCTAGGGTACCCTTAAACTGGATTGCATGATACATTCGGTCACCGGTGACAAGAACCCTTTGCCTGTTCCAAGCATGATCAATATAATATAAACTTTGTTGGGGCGGAGGAAGTGAACTATTTTCTATACAATTCGGAATTTGAAAACGTAACTCAATTCAACAGGTGGGAAAGATGCAATTGTACGAATTAGGAAAGAAATACCGCAGCTACTATGCCAACTACGTACCCGAGGACTATTATGAGAAAAACGTGTACGTACAGAGCAGCGACAAGTCTCGTTGCATGATGAGTGCGTATACATTCCTGGCGGGACTATTCCCTCCGTCGCAACGGCAAACTTGGCATGCGGAGTTGCCATGGCAACCAATACCGGTCCACTCGCTGCCTCGACTTCTTGACAATGTAAGTTATATCCAGTTAGTAAGAGAGAAGAGTTTCTATTTCTTTGACTTTACCTCTTGACCCGTCTGATTACAGTAGCTACCTGACAATTATAATCAGTAAGTCTAGAATAATCCGAGAAATGATTTTTTTTATTTATTGCTTAGATGGTTGGACGAGCTTACAGCCCACCTGATGTTAAGTGGTTACTGGAGCCCATTGACATCTACAACGTAAATGCGCCACCCACCTTGAGATATAAGTTCTAAGGTCTCAGTATAGTTACAACGGCTACCCCACCCTTCAAACCGAACCGCATTACTGCTTCACGGCAGAAATAGGCGGGATGGTGGTACCTATCCGTGCGGACTCACAAGAGGTCCTACCACCGGTAAAAACAGTAACTAAATTTTAATTAAAATTTAATCATAACT
Organism: Bombyx mandarina; assembly: GCF_030267445.1. NCBI lineage: Eukaryota > Metazoa > Arthropoda > Insecta > Lepidoptera > Bombycidae > Bombyx > Bombyx mandarina. Next base: position 12,623,833 of record NC_143221.1, read on the forward strand.
GCTCTACCAGCCAACTCTTACTTGAACTAGCCGTGATTGCTGTCCATAAATTGCTAGAATCATTTGAGCAATCTATTTTAAATTGTAAGCTACTAATATGCACCTATTACTTGATATTAATAATAAATCCACTGTAATTAATCCATAGCATTCAAAGCTGAAAAGTTTAAAAAAAAGTAGTATGACCTATTCCTGCCAAAATTCACATCATCTTCATTAATGACATTTCCTTGATTTATTCATGTTACTAGCAGAGAATATGGACTTAACTGGTCTCTGCGAATCTTAAGTAATTGCCTCAATTTTTACTATTCCTAATAACGAAGTCAAATATTTCAGTTAAATCCAAATTATTACCATATTCTGATTTAACTGATATTTAATTAAAGTTCAATTTAATTAAAGTATCGTGGTGTGTGATAATACGTTGAATTTATTTTAGATAGTGGCAGGTACGAAGCCTTGTGCGAAATGGAAAGACATGTACGCAGAGCAGCTAGCTGAAAAAAATTCCGATCCAAAATTCAATGAGGTATTCGAGAATTTATCGAAATACACGAACCAGACGGTCCGCAGTGTTCTCGACGTCGACTACTTGTACAGCAACTTGGCCACGGAACAGGAAGCTGGCCTCAAACTTCCGGAATGGACAAAAAATTTGTTTCCTCACAAAATGAGACTACCCTTCATGCTGAGTTTAGCTTTGCTTTCTTACAACGAGTCCATGCAACGGCTTCAAATAGGTATTATTTCTCAAATACTTTTGTATATAACTGAAAAAATAATAGTGAGCACTTCTAACTGAAATAATAATAGTGTGTAACTATATTTGAGACCTTAGAACTTATATCTCCAAGAAGGTGGCGCATTTACGTTGTAGATGTCAATGGGCTCCAGTAACCACTTAACACCAGGTGGGCTGGGAGCTCGGCCACTCATGTAAGCAATAAAAAAAAATAAAAAATTATACAAATGTATAAAATGTCCAATGAGGTTTTATGGCTTGCATAATTTTTTTTTTACAAAACAGGTCCGATGCTCAACGAGATCCGTGAGAACATGAACAATACGTTTAACCCAAGCTCTGGGTCGGAACGGTTGCTGCTGATGTACTCGGGGCACGACGTGACCGTGGTCGCCTTGTGGAGGGCGCTCGGCTTCGGCGAGCTGCTGGAGCCGGAGTACGGAGCCAGCCTCGTACTTGAACTGCACGAGGACATCGAACAGAATCTCTTCTTCGTTAAGGTTAGTTTATAACAAACCGGATATCGATAGGGATAGACGTTTCAATATCTACTAGTATGCTAAGAAAACAGCGTCGGAACGCTTCTTCAAAAAATCGGCGCGACACGATAACCCGCTTACCGTAGCCGCCTAAAATTACATACCGAATCCAGATGACTGAACAACACACACAGCCGCCATCGCCCTAAACACGTCATTTCGGATCCTTCCGATCCAATCTCGGTGCTTTTAGCCCAGGTCACTCACTGTTAACATCGAACTCATAGGATGAAAGAGTTCGACGTGCAACTTAACTCGTAACTAAGACACAATCCACTGAGTTTCTCGTCAGGTCACATCAGTGGGTCGCGATTCCGTTCCGGTGATAGATTCATAGACATTGCTTTTACTAGGGCTAATTTTAGGAAATTCTCTCAAGCTGAGCCTTGTAAGCTCGCCTACATTCCGTGAAACTAGTACAACACCTTGAAGTTACTAATAATAGGTAGGGGGGAAAATACTAGTATGCGCTATACTGGGTTTCAATATAGATTATAACACGCAGCACTAAAGCATCCTATTAAGTAAATCACCGAAAACGATTTTTAAACCCCGTTCACAAGTAGGTAACTAATTTTAGTATGTTATTGAATGAAAATACTAAAATCTATCAATCATACAACCAAACGGGTTTTGTTAATTAGGTAGGTTTTTTTTTATTTTAACTTAAGGCTCATAAAGTCACTGACGGCGCCCATGCTTTGAGCTTACGCGTTTGCCAATTTATGAAACACGTACCTTTTATAAAATTTAGTATACAGGGGATTTCGGGGCCGATAAATCGATCTAGCTCCGATTTATTTTCAGAAAATGTTGTTTTATTCGTGTTTTCAATAATCAACTTTATCGATAATCAACTTTATGACTCTTCCCGACATCTATTGGCGAATAATAATACTATTTTTCATAATTGAGAGCCTAACTGTTTTAAAGACACAATAACACTAAAGCTATTTCAGCAGATGGCGTTGTTAAGCCACCCGAATGAGTGTTTGGATTAAGGTTAGACCAAGAAAATGAATTGCTTATATAAATTATTTGTGTCTTTCTAACTCACGTGTTCACTTAAAAATGCCTAAACGATCTTAAAATATTTCATCATTTTATCAATATGTAATTCGTATTTAAATATAATTTCTAAAAAACACAATTTATAAAATAAAAAACTGAGCAATGCTCGGTCATCGTCTAGTAACTATTAAAAGCACAACACACAATAACAATTGATTTATCTTTCAGGCTTTCTACCGTAACAATACTAAAACAGAGATGCCGATGGAGCTCAAGCTGCCGTTCTGCGAAGATCCATGTAGTTATAAACAATTTTACGACCACATAAGCAACCTGATTCCTGATGATTGGGAAACAGAGTGTGAGAATAATGTTTAAGGTGCATAAATAAAAATAGATCTAATTTACACGTGCAAGGAATAACATTGTTTAATCATATCCAAAGGTGAAAGGCTATTTTCCTTTATGGGATATTTTTGCAACTTTACAGGAGAGTCATTTCAAATTTAAAATTTGGAAAATATATCATGACAATAAACTTCTTCAGATATTAGAATGTGGTAAACATAATTGAATTTCAATTCAATACATCGGATTGTTATACCCTACGGAATAGATAAATAAGGTTGGAAAGGCCTTTGCTCTAATTTTGTATTAGAACCAGTGTCGCCGCTTCATCCCCACTATTTTAATTTCTACACATACACATACTGTGATTACAAGTATTTCGCACACAACAAAAACACCCACACATAAATCTCAGGACAGATATTCGTTCGCAAACTAGCACAAAACACCCGTAGGCATACACACTCACACACGCAAAAAGGCAATAAAAATGTTCATACACGCTAGTGCTTGATAAAATCGATATTCTTTATCGATAAATTATCTGATAAATGAATGGAGAAAATGAAACATGAAATAAATATTGAAAAAGAAAACTATTTTACTTTTATTAATTACAAATAGTCACTGTTCCTGGAATAAAACGTATTTGTTAAGCAGTTGGTGCTTGCTATTAATTGCGAATGAATTTTTCAAAACTAAGTGTATTCTGATTTTTTTATGGTAAAATCATTTTCAGTAAAATGTTTAGAGCAAATAGTACTCCTCTTTGTCTCCAGTTTCCTCTAACTGTCACGTCAATCCATTGTTCCCTGGCGTTAGGTTCTTTAGGAAACCTAAATTTTTTTATTTATTGCATAAGTCAAATAGCATTTTACTTAGATTTTAATACGTCTTAGACAATATAGTAAATACCCGTAAATGAGAGGTCTACATGTCATACTACTACTACTACATACATATATTATACCTTCACATTAATTCAATGATAATAATTCAATAATAATAATACATATTTATTTTACTCAAAATACGTCTCACTAAGAATATACTAGGTATCATTAATTAAATATAAAATAATGCAAAAATTATCCATGTCAAATGTAAATATAGTCGAGAATTCTGTCGATGATTTTATTTCACCACATGGTCACCTCACTATCGACAAAATTCACCACGGCCAGTCAGGGCAAAGGCTGAAATTTCAAAGATTGAAGTGTAGAGAACGCAATGCATGTAGTACATTGGAAGCTGACTTGGTCATTGCGTTCATTGGGCGAGTACACATCGCGCTATGTATGCTATTTATAACTTGCTGCAATAATATTGTTAATGTTTGGAATTTCATAATGCTCAGTATATTTTTATGTTTTAGACAAATAATATTGTAATTAAATGGTAATTTCGACTTACCGATCGAAAGATATACCTCCTCGCTCTATACTTGAGGTCTGATTTTTTGTTTTACAAGTTATAATTGCACAACACGGCACTATAAGGCGGAGATCTGTTCGCCCAAGTAGTCCGAAGCGCACTAAACGCGGTGAATGAAAGAATCGGTCGAGTTATGTTTGTATAATCATAACTGTGGCACGCTTGCCGCGCCTACATTACCATTCCAACCTTATTTATCTATTCCGTGGTTATACCAAATAAAACGGACCTTTAATTACAAAGATAAACATCGCGTATTAACGAAATGTCGCTTTAACCAAATAGCTTTTCGCCCCTTGATATTATGTAGCTAGAACTGAGTTACAATGTTATTCCATGCACCTGTCGAAATATAAGCTGAAGAAAATACAAAACACATATATCTTATGTTTTGCTTCTATGTGCCATTTGAATCTCATTCAAGAATTATGATAAATATAATAAATTTACATAAAAAAATCTACGTCCTTAATCAATTAATAATTTATTGCCAATTATTGTTGGTATTTACCAAGAAAATTAAAAAGATTAATGTTTTTATGTATATCTGTTTATTCATAAGACCGCTTAGTGTTTCATACTAACCCCTTTGATCACAAATAAAATAACTTATAGTTATTATAAAACGTGACTTCCTCATAAACAAACGTCCAACAAAAAATTGCCTAAAACAACATCATGATACAGGCAAATAGGTTTTGCTTTGCAAATCTGTATTTTTACCCAGTGAAGTGCCAGCATTGAAACTCTTACTAAGAAGCCAAATATATGCCAAAATGAGAGCTGAATGTCTGAAACAATTCAGGAACTTAATTTTAACACCACAATATACTCGTACTATATTTTTACTATTATTATTTTTTCTTCTTCTTCGTATCTAATAAATATGTTATATTTTTATGTTGTGTATAAATGTGTATATTATTATACATATATGTGTGAGAAAATGTATATTGAGATATGTATGTGTAAATTTTATATGTTATCATTTATTTATATTTATTTAAAATCTTATTAATTACATAATATTTTTCAAAAAGATATTAAAAATACAATTTTTAAAAAACACTATATAAAAATAGATTGCCGCTGATGGCGGTGTCTATGACACAAGCCACCAGTGGTTAGGACTCCAGAGTGAGAAACCTCCTCACAATGCGTGCAGTATCGAGGATAACTGCTTTCTGTATTAGGCCCTTAACCCAGCTGGATAACGAAAGTTTCTTAAGATGTTGATCGAAACTTTTCGCTATCAAGCCGTGTACCGATACAACTATTGGAACAATGATGGTTGAATCAACATGCCGGTAGTCTCGTGGGCCAGGTCTAAATATTTTATTAATTTGTCCTTTTCTGCCTTCACGAGGTTCTCGTCATGAGGAATGGTGACATCAACCAACACTGCTCGACGCGCAGATCGATCTACTATCACAATATCAGGTTTATTGGCAACAATATACCTATCCGTGATAATAGATCGGTCCCAGTAGAGCGTAACATGAACATTATCAAGAACTGGTTGAGGTTGGTATTGTTAATAATGTACAGCAGAATCAAGAAAACCATATTTCAGAGCAAGTTGTTGATGGATAATCCTAGCCACTTGGTTATGTCTATGCAAGTACTCGCCGTTAGCAAACCGAGAACAGCCAGAAACAATATGTCTAATAGACTCTCCCGGACGGTGGCATGCCCGACAAATGTCGACCGTCCCATCCTTTAGTATATATTTCCGGTAGTTGTTCGTCATGATAATATGTTATCATTATTATTATGATATAATAATATGTAGTGTTGTATGTTATATTTATGTATGTATACTGTGTGTGTGTGCATATTAAATTATTATTATTTTTCTTATTACTCAAAAAGGAATGCACCTACCACAGCACTCTACACCAGCCTTGCTCGACTGGTAGATAATACCTTAGGCATTGAGTCCGCCACTGTACTTTTGTGCATAATGAAAGAAATTTTTCACTAACAAACTAACTAAATATTTACATTATTAAATAGTACATGAATATTTTAATAAAATTATTATTGGATCGTTTTGCGATTATATATTTTTTTTTTTTATTGTATATATAAATTTGTATTTGACTGACTACTGAGACAACTATAGAACAAGAACTTTAATTTCTATATTCAGTTGAAATTGCAAAGAAAAGAGTCTTTAGTTAAGGTTTTGTTAATTAGTAATTTAGTGTTATTAATTCAGTGATAATTTTACGCATAGTTTTTATAAATAAATAAAAACGTGACAACAGAAAACTAAACGAAATAATAGGATTACACCCAGTTTAATTTAGTGTTTGCTGTTTAAAAAGTGTGTTCAATGTTGTATGTACAAAATCTAAAGAAAGGATATTTATAGGGCTCAATTTTATATTAATAATGATATGTTATCTGCAATACCAACAAAAATATTTTGAAAAAGTCATATGGACTCTATACAACTGTGCCTGTGTACAAATTCTGCAGGCAGCCACCAATTTTTCTTATGAAATACATTTACTTACTTAAATCGTGTTCTCGACTATTACGACGAAGGCATCATGTAATTTTTTGTTATTGCTCATGTTGTGGACGACCCATGGTGTTAAGTGAGACCATAGACATCTACAATGTAAATGTCGCCACCAATCTTGTGAGACATGAGTTACAAGTCTCAAAAAGTTAAATCCGCAATACCTTTAATTACTATACAATTGACATATTCGCCTTAAGTTTGAAGGTCGGTTTTCGCCTACCTAATTGCCTCGCGGGAATCCTGGCTTCTCCATGACTGGTGGATGAGCTCACAGGGCTCAGCTGAAGAGAACTTGCTAACGGGTGCTCTAGCAACAGTAGGGCTTCACTGAATCTACCACCAGATCAAAATCGCGACCCACTAAGAAAATTCGGTGAGAAACTCAGTGGGTTGGGTGGTGGTACCTACTTCGCATTCAATGAAAAACGGTAACCCCAACTAAACCGTGAGCTCATATTTCTAATTTAAGCAATAAAAAAATTTGAAAACATTCTTAAGTGACGAGTTAGAAACTTCTTAAATCTGGATGATGGTTTACAATAGTGGTCTATGACTTGTACTAATTATTTTGCTAGCGTACAATATTGATAGATGAAATTATTACAACGCACACTCTTCCTTTTTAATACGCTTTTATTAGCTTCAGACGTATGTATGTTTGTAACGGAATATTTGAACATGATTTTGACCCCCTTCAAAACGTCAGATTAACTCGAAATTTGGTATACTTATTAAGGACCGATGACAATTCAAAAAAATAAATAATGAAAAATTGAAATTCAACTAAAAAATTAAAAATAAATAATAGTTTTAAAAAACCAATAAAGTACGCTTTTATAGAAAATCGAACTAAAAAATAGAAAATAAATTTTAATAGATTTGAATTAAAAATAGTGTTAGAAAAAATGATTTTATTGTAAAAAAAAAGCGTGGGGTGCATGGTATTAGTAGTTATAAATATTTTGAACAGATATGAGTAGAAGGGTTATTCTGATAATATCCTGAAAAGCATCCACGCTATTAAAATTTTTTTTCAATTTTTTAGTTCGATTTTCTATAAAAGCTTACCTATTTAGTTAGTTTATTTAACTATTATTTATTTTTCTAATAGGTGTTTTCTCTAATTCTTTCTACGACATTGCAAAAATGTTTTCACAAACGTTTTTTTTTTTAATTTTATTTAATACTACCTATTAAATATAAATAAATAATTTATGTATAAGTCGAAAAGTAGAAAACATCATAATTGATGATAGTACGTAATTAAAATGAATAAAAACATTGTTCTCGGGGTATAATAAATGTTGTTGTTAAATATATTTAATTAAAAATAGAACAAAATAGTTTTAAAATTTTTAAAATGAACTGATTGTTGAATTTGTTTTTTTATTAAAAGTCTATTTTTTTATTACTAAAATTTTATTATTCTACACAAGTTAAATCGCATAATAATTTAATATGGAATAAATCATGCCAATGCCTGCTCGTTGTGTTCAAATCATTTATTCATTAAAATAAAAACATGAGGAAAAATTATTGTTTTAAAAGTGTGGTTAATAAATTTATTTTGTGGAATAAAATCTGTTTTATTTTTTTGCATATTATTTTAAAGTGACATATGACTTATTATTCTCTACGTAATGACTGGTACCCTAAGGGCCATTCCACCTTAGCTCAGAGCTGATGATTCCAAAGGTCGATAGGCAGCGGCTTGGCTCTGCCCTGGCATTGCTGAAGTCCATGGGCGACGGTAACCACTCGCCATCAGGTGGGCCCTATGCTCGTCTGCCTACAAGGGCAATAAAAAAAGTCCTACCAAAAGCAGTGGTTCGCCAGATTTACCACCTGATCCGAATCACGACCCACTGAGAAGATCCGGTGAGAAACTCAGTGGGTTGCCACTTTCTAGAGATGAAGGTCTCGGTTTTCTAGTAGAGGTGTAGGAACGCAGTAGTTCAATATAGCTTTGTACCAAACGATCTCATCAGACCAATTTTGTAAGAAAAATTACGGCTTTTTCGCTATTAGTCTGTAAATCTCGGTTATCGAGAATTAGGTACCAAGTTTGCAATTCCAACCCCAAGCCAGTCGAGGAAGAACAAATTTAAGAAGAATTGGGAGTCGTGTTTTTATTCTGTTTCTTTCACATAGTAATTACCAATCGTATCTCTGCCTTTTACATTTTCATGTCGAAATGAAGGAACCCGTTTTAACGAAATGGTATGGGATTCCACACCATTCGAAGTTGTGTGTGGAATCCCATAGCGTTAGCTTCCCGCCAATTGCTTAAAGCAATGAATCCGGGTCTAAATACCTAGTTAGCTATTTAGGTATAATGCAATATAAATTGCGGCCCACGTGGGCGGTAAGCTATAAAGAAATTGAAACAATATAAAAAATTTAAATCTATTTATTATAAAAAATGGACGTCACAATTTTTAATACAATTTTTTTTTAAATATTACATCGGTGGAATGATACATAAAAATAAAACCTGTTTTAAAATATAAGACTAGTTCATCTAAGGCCTATCACATGGACGCGTAGTCGTAGAGATAGGCATACCAGTCAGTGATTTCAATAATCTACGTAATGTAATAATTAAATATTATATATGACGGATAAACTGATTCCATGGTGTTTTTAAAATGATGAAGTCAGCGTCGCTGATGCCATTCTCTTCATCATTATCATTGCCTTCCATTGTGACAATAATTAATACTGACTCTTCCAATGAATTCCATTTATTACATTTCAAGTGTACAACGATAACAATACAGAGCTCCGCCTCGTCCGACTGCTCGAGGCGGAAGTGTTGCGCGACAAAAGTAACTCTTATAACTAGTATAATATAACTTATTTAAAGTAGAACAGCGGGATAGTTCGTTCATTAATTTTCCTGAATACCGTCATAAACAATTGTTCACTTTTTTTTTATTGCTTAGATGGGTGGACGAGCTCACAGCCCACCTGGTGTTAAGTGGTTACTGGAGCCCATAGACATCCACATCACCTGCGTTGGATATATAACAACTATCCAACAATTTCAAAATTATCTAATTTTGTTTCTTTTTACTTGTGTTTGTTATGTATCTTTTAGCTTGTGATGTGTATTGTGTGCCTAATAAATAAATAAAAATAAAATAAATAAAATTTAACATTGTGAAAACAGTTAACTCTAACCATCTTAGTTAACTAAATTGCGCCGATATACCATTACAATAACTTAAAAACTTAAAAACTATATTGTGCTCAATAGTCTATTTGTATTTGCCATTATTTTTTTTAAATCGTTGTAAAATAAGGTACTTTTATGGCAGTGCTTACATGGTACTAACATTTAACATACTTAGATCTATACTAGATAATATTTGTAACGAAAAAGGTTTAAAGAAAACTATCTAAAATAAAAGTTCTTGTCTATAATATATTGACAAAGTCATAATGTTGATAGCTGGCAGAATAAGTTTAGTATCTATAGCAGGCTGCCAAACGCTAGTTGACCATGGAGGATAGAAGTAAGGAGCACCATGTCAGTGTATTAAAAAGTGTCCACTGAAAGGGAGCCAATATAGGTGGCGCCATAGTAACAAGAAGAAAGATTTAAAATACGATAAATATTCTTTATCCCCTTACCATCAACCAGCACTGCCGATGATTTCGCCGGCATTCATCGCGGCAATTGCGGCTTCTTTTAGTTTGCGATATATATTTTAAGCACCTGCCTGAAGAATCATCGGGCAATAAAATCACAGCTCTGTGCAAGAAATACCCTGAAGTTATGGTGACTAAATTTAAAGGGTATAACAATTGTACATCTAATTTTCTAAGCCACTTGAAAAGGAAACATGGACAGCAAATGTATTGAGGAGTACAAATCATACGCCAAGAGAAAGAGAGAAAAAGAAAAAAGCGAAAATATTGCCAAAACCAAATTAAGCAAAATAAAGAAATCTGATAAAAATAAGCCAACCCAATATCAGTTCGACGAAAATATTTTGAAATATTTTATCAATTCTATGATTCCATTACGTGCAATAGAAGACCCATACTTTTTTAAGATTTTTACGGATTTAGAAATATCTGAAATGGACATATGAGTCGACGTACCCTAGGGCCTAGCCTCCCCTAATAACTCCCACGAATAACGATTTAGCGCAGCCTGGAACCAACGGCTTCTTGCTGACTTTGTAAGAACGTCAGTCAACCTTGTGACAACCCTGCCCTGTGCCTTAAAGGCTACTCCTCCATCTTCTATTATTTTTATTTACTTTATTTAAATTTAATTAAAGTTTAATTGCAGGGACAATTAAAAATGGATTAATTGTTAACTGAAACGTCACAGTTAACAATCAAACAAGTGTTATTTTTAATTGTACTTTGCAATTAAATTTTGCCCAACATAATGCGCCACGCGTGATCTTCTATGCATTTTTCACCGTAACACCCGCGTTCTTCAGTAAAACGGTATGAATTGCATACACTACAACACGCGCCAGATAGTCGCGATCTATCCCGCCTTTACAGTTTACACGGCCGCTCATTCCGCTGAGGAAGACAAAAACGAGCAATCGCGCGCGAAAGAACGGGTAGCGTAAACAAAACTTACAAAATATAATCGCGCGCGAATGAGCGTGCAGGCTTTCCCGCGCTTAATCCTGTACGCTCCTAAGAACGCGCGATAGAGTGTGTAAATGCCGCTAATAGCTTAATTTTTACAGGTGGACGCTTTTTCAACTTGTCCTGTTTATAAGTTGATGCTCCTTATTTCTACCCACCTTCAACAGTGCAGTAACCGGATTCCGGTGGGACCAATTGTCATTTTAATTGTTTTAATTATTCAACTGATAAAAGGCCTGAACATATTTTGCGGACCAGACATCTCATAAATAAGTACGCAATATAGTTAAAACAATGTACACATTAGTACACATTATAAATATTCTCAGTACGGACACCGTATGAACTAGGCACATAACTTAACAGGTAAAAATACAACCAATTATATTTGTACTGTATCGTTATTTACGATATGTATACTTTTCAAAAATATATATTTAAGCGGGGTCTACGAGCCCCGCCATATTTGCTTACAGTTATGTCAAGATTTCTATTTGCGGGCCTTAAGCCGTACTTAGAATGCCGGATTGGGAAAACTTTGTAGGCTGTTGGTTGAAGCACGATCATGGAAAAATCTTGATTCATACAACATACCACATGGCAGGAATTGCTGTTACACGGTAATAGGCTCTTATATACCACAACACTTAAGTACGTTATATTGATATCAATTTTATGATTTCATATTTTCAATAGTTTTATTGTACCCTTAAACCGGAATGCATAACTGCTGATATCACTTAGAAACTGCCAATACTGATGCAAAAATAACAAAAATGTTGCCATAAGGCTACTGAAAACATGTCAGTAATGTGCAAGTCCATACTTATCTAATTGCCGCAACATGTTAACACATGCCTCTCTCTGTAAGCTCTGAGAGCAGTGAAAACAACAATGACTATCCATAAAACAACAGATGCCCAAGTTGCGAATAGAGCCAGTTGTAACGATGCCCCTGTATTTATGTAATCTCCTCTGCGACTATTTTGGGAGTCATTATGTACGTAATCCATAAAGTCAAAAATGGCTTGGCAATTGAGACGAAAATGTATAGCTATTGCTGAAGATCCACTCTGTCTTAGATCCTGCAAGAATAAACACATACATTTACATAAAGGTAAAGTTTCTGTGTTGTTGAAATTGAGTTGAAAGTTAACCCTAAGTGTATTCCATATTCTTCTGAGTTGTAGAAATATATTTAGAATTGGTGCTGTGGTCAGATGGTAGTCATAACATAAAAAAGACACAGGATGGAAAGACACAGAATGGTTTAAATTATATCAGTAGTTCAAGCAGAGTAGGAAACTTTGAAATCTTAGCTTAATATACTAATAATGTTAGATTCTGTGACTTATTCGTTCCATTCATTGCTTGTTTGTTTTTTCTCTATTATTAATCTACAATTAATCTAAAGACTATCAGTACATAAGCTGGTCCAAAAAGTGGGCAAACAGGGTCCATTGTCAAAATATGATAAAGTCTACAAATATACATCAATATCTTTGTTCATTAATAATATCAATTCTAAATCTTTGATCCACTTCAAGTATTGCATGTCGTTTGAGGTCTTGTTTGTGACTTCCTTGCAAAAGATTGTTTGCCAGTTTGTTTGATTGAATGTTAAGTCGCCTTTTGTGTTTGGTACAAAAAAATTGATTTCATCTCTAATTGTAGGTATGGATAAGAAGTTGTGAACAATCACACAATCATTGTGGTTTTAATGGCCAATCAATTATATATTGGACAAGTATGTTTACTGCCTATGTCTGTATTTACTTAAACTTATAGCAATTACTTTTCTCTCAACCCACAACAGTTTAGTACCTAGTTATAGGTTTATTCCAACAAATAAAACATTGCAGATATCATAAACATTACTTACCCTGACTAGTGCACCTCTGTACTGTGTGCATGTTCTAAAATATCCATCTGTTGTAATTATAGCATGCACTAAGTTGTATAGACAGAGAATGGCAGCCAGACATGATGTTGGTATCCAGCAATAGATGACAGAGTCATTTGAATCTGTTACTTGAGATCTTGATGTGACTACAATTGATCTTCCTTCGCTATAATATAAATCAAATTACAATTTAGTTATTTAGTATACCTTACTTTCTTATTGACTATTGTATGATTTAAAAATGTTCCAAAACTTTTTCTAAAATTGTCATCGTCTTTATATGTAAGTATATTTACATGATGCTTTATTTTTGTGTGAGGTTTTCTTAGTCATTTTACTTATGTGACTATTAGTAAAAGTCTATTTTTGTTCTTAGAGAGATGAGATACCAGAGAATCGAAGATAAATAATATATCAAAGAGAAAATCAACATTATTAATGGTATCAAACTCCTGCATTTGTGGCACTGATGGTTGATATGGTCAAATGGTGAATTACATTTTCAACACCATCATTCTTGTTGGAAATGTTATCAGAAAAGCAATTTGCAAAAGTCCTCATAGATCCTGAACTATTTATCAAAAATCCTAATAAAGGTGACCCTTAATGTGGTGAAAGGTTATTCCAAAAACAAATACATATTGCAATTCAGAAATACCCAAGAACTGAGATTAACAAGTAGAGACTAATTGACTAACTAACTAACTAACTAATTGATCACAGAATTTATCAGTTACTAAGTAACTAATTTTTGAGTTTAAATAAGAAGATGTTTGTCTTCATCCTTGATCCTGAAGTTTGTAAAGGATGACCCAATCCTTAAGATGAAATAAGATAATTCATAAATAAACATTGCATTTTCCAAATTTATTTTGTGATGATTCATTCAATGTATAATACAGTTCTTAATGTGTTTTTTTTATCACGTCATGAAAGTTGATAAAGCAGATAACAGCAAATAGGGCATAGATAGTTTGTGTATTATATGGCTAAGCTATAAATGTGACACATAAAAAATTTTAATAATATTCTTATTATGATTAAGACATCCTACTTTTAAACTTGATTTAATGATAGTGCTCCTTTTTATTGCAATCTATAAATCAATTTTAAGATTAGCACACTTGCACTGACAACAATTTTAAGCTAAGAGCAAGTTTGTAGATGATTCACCATAATTATGCTGCCAGAGTATTTTTATTTTTACATACAGTGTGATTTTTTGAACCGAGTCTAATACAAGCTTGGAGTACCAAGTACTCAGATAGCTGATGGTGACTGAAAATATAGCGGGAAAACGTCCCAGATTACCCAGTCCTACCAGATGATCAGATCAAATTCGATCTTGCCTGAACATCAAGTTCCACTAAGCCCTCCATTGAAGTCAAGGATCCCAGCAGATGGAAGAAAATTGTAAAGGAGAGAATGATGCAGCAAGAGAGTTGCAACTCTCAGTAGTGAGAAAAGCGACACAAGGGGGGAATACAAGCCTATCCTAATCTAGCATGATGAGGCTTGTACATTTGTTGTTTGCCAATTGCAACAGGTTGTATTCAGTTGTAACTAAATTTGAATTACTAGGTTGCCTTAATAAAATTACTTACATTTCCTCCATTTCTGTTGTTTTTTCATCTTCATATTTACCAATATTATTTATGCACACTCTGTACATATGAAATAATGCCATTACAATGGCATAAACTATAACAGGAATAGGAGCGAATATAGCGTATAAACAGTATGAGTTGTGTCCTCCATTGAAGGATTGGGATGTAAAGACCCCATTCAATATACAACCACAACTAATGTTCTCCAAGAAATTCCCAGGACACATATCCAAAGACACACGCCAGTGATTATACGGAATTGCAATGCATACTATTGATATCGTGAGGAGGCCGGCAAGTAAGCTGTAACAAATGCACAAGCGTCGTTCCGTGTGATACTGATTCATTTTAACAACAAACACTATCCCAAACTTAAAACAATATTAGGTACACTTGTTTTAAATTTTAAACCTTAGAGTTTGAGTCAGTTTGAAAGTTTGAGAGTTTCAAAAGAATTTGTTTTTAATGTCTCATTCATCAATTGGATAAGCAAAGGGAACATATCACATACAATGTTATTTTTGTAAGTTGTGCTTGAAGCCTTGTTTAGTGCAAAAAATAATTGACGAATATGAACAAGGCTTGGCTATGATAAACAGCTGTTTGACTCTGTCCCTGGAATTGCTAACATCCAAGACTGGCCCAGTGAAAAAAAAAAACAAAACGGCAAGTTATGAGATTAAATACGGTGTTGGAATATATTAAATTAAATAACCTCAGAATAATTGTGAAAGGCTATCGAGCGGTGTTAATTTAATTTCATAGAACGTTTACAGGGTTATCTTCTCACCTCATTGAATTTATTCTAAGATTAATTTCATTTCATACCCTTTTTAGAATAGGCTGAGTTACGGCTTTGCCTTTGCCTGTTTAGTGGATCTATCAAGCAATAACAAGGAATTCAAAATATTTCTAAATGCCATTAAATTCATTTAATTGCGCTCCATATCATTTTTCATAATTGAAACAGAAAATACTAAAGATTAGGTGGTATAGTATACCTTTGCCTTTCCAGAAAAAATGGAATTATTGCTATGAATTATTGTGACATGATTGACATTGAGTTGAGTGACAGACGGTGAAAAAACTTGTTTTGTTTGAAAATAGCGTGACAAAATTGTAGATACTAGATTGCATTGATAGCAATGAAATTAAATAGTCATACCAAAATCGTAGGAGCAAATATAATTTTGGTTCCTTACAAAAAACATCATGTACCTGTGTATGTACTTAGCAAATAGAAAACGTAACTCCAGAAAATTTCCAAATTTTCTTCTAGAAATCATTATGTACAAAATATTTAATATATATTATATATAATGCACGCCATTCAAAATAATCTTTCAGCTATCATGAATGGATGAAGTCCGAAGAATTACAAAAGCTAACAGCTTCAGAACCATTAAATTTAGAACAAGAGTACGAAATGCAAAAAACATGGCATGATGACGAAGATAGTATGTTTATCAACAAAAATTTTTATTTTAACTTCGTTTCATACTAGGCGATATTTGTTGAACTTAGAAATAAAACTACTTACTTAATAACTTTTACCTTAAAACTTATACAATATGACATCTTCACGAAAAACTAACTTTTTTTTTTTTTTTTTTTTCCTACCTAAGCTGATAGCCTTGAGAGGCTATGTCAGCGTAACCCTAACTTTAGTAGGTGAGCTCACGGGGCTCAAACCTGACGATGTTGCTAACACGAACCCTAGCAAGAGCCGTGCTTCGCAGAATCTACCACCGGATCGGAAACGCGACCCACTGAGAAGATCCGGCGAGAAACTCAGTGGGCTGTGTCTGAGAGTTAATTTACTCGTCGAGCCCTTCGTCGCAAGCGACGGGTTCGACGAGAACGGTGACCGGTGCTTGAAGTACCTAAAAGCACCGTTAGTGGATCAGGAGGATCCGAGATGACGTGTTTTGGGCGACGTCGACTGCTTTCCATTCGGTCCGCAGGATCGGGAATGTAGTTACCGGCGGCCACGATGAGAGGGTTCTCGTGTCGTGCCGCTTTATCGAAGTGGCGCATGGACGCCGACTGAAGATACTTACTGATGGACTCTAAGTCCAGGTCGTCATGGAGGTCGACGTTCCTGACGAACCACGGGGCTCCGACGGCTATCCTGCAAAAACGGGATTGAATAATTTGAAATGTTTTTAGGTGTATGCGGGCCGCGTGAGCGAACACTACACTTGCATAGGTCATGACGGGGCGTATGCAAGTTTTGTAGAGTGTCACCTTATTTCTAAGGGACATTTTACTTCGCCTACATATCATCGGGTAGAGACGTCCTAGAATGAAGGCGGCACGGTCGCGTACCGTCTTAATGTGGGGGCGGAATGTCATCCTACTGTCGAGGGTGACGCCTAAGTATTTGACCTTCGGGGCCCACGGTATGGGCTGGTCGAACATCGTGATTGGGCGAACGGCGGGGGCGGGGGTGTTGACGCGCCTAGTCGGGAGAGGGATGCTCAGCGTGGTGTTCGGAGGGCGACCCCTTTTGAAGAGCACCGCTGTGCTTTTCGTGGGGTTAATGTCGATGCGCCACTTCCGGAACCACTGTCCCATGGTGGTAGCTGCGGTCTGAAGTCGTCGATGAAGCAACGCCCTCTTCCTACACGAGTAGTAGATGGCGGTGTCATCGGCGAAGAGCGCCAGATGGGTCTCCGGAGACCGGGGTATATCGTTGATATACAAACTGAATAGTAACGGGGAGAGGGCGGAGCCTTGCGGGACTCCGGCTGTGACGTGACGGGGCCGGGAACGCGTTCCCTCGACTCGATATCGGAACGAACGGTTCGACAAGTAGTCTCGTATGATGAGCACGAGTCTGTCTGGCACTCCCATGTTATACAGTTTGTATATCAAACCGTTGTGCCAGACTTTGTCGAACGCCTTCGCTATATCGAAGAAGAGGGCTCCTGTCGGAATGGGTTAAAACTAACTAATAATCATTTAGCATTATGGACAAACTTCATCATATTTAATTAAGTGATTGATCTATATTATATGTGATTGCTTTTTTTCAGAATGCACATTTATCATTTTGGACAAGGATATATTTAATAATACAGCCTTCGATGAAACAGGTATACTACCATAAATACAGAAATGAAATTAGTACTTAGTAGACTATGTTCATTAATCCAATTAGCCAATAAAAGAAAATATTATCAGTGTTAAATTATATTGAAATTGGGGCAGTAGTATATTATTTTATAACATATTTATTGGAGTCTCACAATAAAATGTGATGTGATATAAAATCATACTGGTGCTTAACAAGATCAATGATTTCATGTTTTGTGTAATGTTTCATGTGCATGTGCCCATCAATAAGTTTCATAAAAACAAATTATATACTAATTTTCACTAAAGAAAACATTTATTAATACATTTTATGATTTCTTCAGGTGCAATGATTGGGGATACAAATATATTCATAACTGACAAAGAGTTGGCTATAGGAGAAATAGAAATAATGATAGCTGAACCATCAGCCAGAGGAAAGAAAAGAGGCTGGGAAGCTGTCAAATTAATGTTACTTTATGGAATAAAGTATATAAAAATACAAACATTTGAAGCAAAAATATCATTACAGAATGTGATCAGTATTAAAATGTTCAAAAATTTAGGATTTCAGGAGAAAAGTGTCAGTGCAGTATTTCAAGAAGTGACTTTGGACAAGAAAGTATCAAATGAATGGACACAGTGGTTAGCAAGTAGTCTTTCTTTTGAAATAAAAGACTATCACTAATTAAATCAAATAAAAGGTTTCTACAATACCTTCACAGCATGCTATGTTGGATTTTTTGACATTACCACAGTTTTATGAAACATTTTCTCTTACTATCGACAAAATACATGAGTTGAAGACATTTGACTAACATGTTAATTTATTTATGTGTTATTTGTTCTACACACACTTATCACATTTTATTATTATTCTCATTATCCTCTCGCAGGTCTGCTGGAAGAGATTTCTCAAAGAAATAAGCAGTGCCTTTGTACATAATTTTCCTATTACTCTGTACTGTGTCTTGTTTTCTGTGTGTACATAAATAAATAAATAAATGTATTTTTGGAGTGTTCTTGTTTTTGGTTTTGCTAATTTAAAAAGAATTTAAAAAATCTATTTAAGAAATGAAAATTGAAAATGTTAAGTATATTCAGGAACCTATGAAATATCTTGGGTTCTGTATATTTGTTACAGACTATTAATAATATAATAAAACAATTTATTTTACTAAATTAGCCGTGAATATTACGTTGATTTATGACTGCCATCAATAAAAACGTTATTTTAGATTACGACTTTAAAATCACTCCATAATTGTAAAATTTGTGATAGCAACACTTAAGAAAGGGACCAGAGGTGTTTATTTTCATCTTTATTTGAAATATATCTATTATCGCTTAAGTAAGCCACTATTTTGCTCCAGAACTAATAAATTTTGGTTTATCGTCTGGTACCAGCTTATCATTGAGTTTTGGGATACCCTGTAAGTGTTGGTTGGGAAAGTCACTAGTCGGCAGGCAGGATTGTCATTATGACAATGATCTTTTTAATAGACTTGCAGTGCGTTTTCAATTCGCGGCGCCGTAAAAATAAGAATAAAAAAAGTTGGTCTCTAGAGGTTTTTTTGGCGCGAACGCGAACAGTGAAGTTTGATTTGTTTTATTTTGTCTTTTTAGTGTTTCGTCATGTTTAAATGTGTAATAACGGTGGTTTATTAACTATTTAGTATCTGTGAAAGTGCACAAATGTGGTAAAATGAAACAAAGCCGCTGAACATAACTTCTCGGGATCCTCCCAAAAAGTACACTGAAATAGTCTTAGTAAATGACCACTATTTTATTGAGATTATATTTCATCCCATATCATCTCATTTCATTTCGTTTTTATTTCATGCCATGCCACGTTTCATGTTAATCAATTTCATTTCATTTCATAATAGGTATCATTATTTCATATAAAAAAAGTTTTCATTTAAATTAAAATAAGACTTGACCTAAAGGCTTTAGATACCAGGTCGTAAAATCACTTTAAAAAAAAAGTAGGTCATTGAGTCATAGATAATAAATACAGTCAATAAATAGAATTGTAAGTGGCATAGATTATACACTTAATATGGTAAGTGGTGTTGTTGTTGTTATTGAAAAAAAGCAATGTTTTTCATTAAATTAATTTGTATACTTGCTCTTCTATCAAGGAATGTTATTTGTCGTGACGACAATGATATTAAATCAGAAGAAGATGTCGGTGTCAAATACGCCAATAGATGTGAAGTTTGCAAAATTCTAGCAACGGAATTGCAGAACAGACTCGAAGAGACCGGCAAAGTTCATGAAGTTATTGAAATCGGATACTCCCTCGACGATGTTCAACCGAAAAAGAAAACGAAATATCAGAAATCTGAATTAAGGCTTATCGAATCTTTAGAGGGTGTGTGCGATAGAATATTAGAATACAATATTCACAAAGAAAGGTCCGATAGTACAAGATTTGCCAAAGGAATGAGCCAAACATTTAAGACCCTTCACGGTCTCGTAGATAAAGGTGTAAAAGTGGATCTCGGAATACCATTGGAACTGTGGGATAAACCTTCTGCTGAAATCACCCATATGAAAACACAATGTGAAAGCCTTTTAGAAGAGAACGAAATAGCCGTCGAAGACTGGTATTGGAACCATCAGGGTAAAGAAGATCTCAAAATATATTTATGTACAAAACATGCTTTGAAAGGAGTTGATGATTCTTGTCTCTACGAAGAGTTAAATAATGAAAAAGGTGAGAAAGGTATTAAAGAAAGATCAGAGCTTTGAGATTTATTGACACAAATATGTACTGAAAAAACTTTAAACATGTGATCTACAATAATATACTGAGGTATCGAGATTAATTGTGTAGGTAAAGTAAAGTGAGAATGGATAATATCTGTACATTGAATCAGTATGTTTCAGTGAATGTTTTTTGCTATAAATAATAGAATTAAACTTAATTTTGTTACAAAGTCAAGTGATCAGAGAGCTGTTTTTATTTTAATATAATTTAATTTTTAAGTATGAATTATATTCTTATTTGAAATCCTTTATGTTCCTATATTAACATATTGAATTAAATCATTTTCTATAAATTGTTGTTTCACATGGATCTATAGTGAATTTCTTGTAATGTAGATTGATAGTGATTAAATGGTGAGTATTGAGTCCAAACTGGTTCAATCATGCATAGGTCTCCTAATGTGAGTCAATCAATGAAAAGTACCTAACTCATGACACGATAGGTATTAGAATGAGCATGTGAAAAACAGAAAAAAAAATGGTTTTATCTAGATTCAGGCTGTGGTTAATCAAATCTGTTTTTTTTATTGCTTAGATGTCTGAACGAGCTCACGGCCCACCCAGTGTTCAGTGGTTACCGGAGCTCATAGACATCTACAACGTAAATGCTGCCACTCACCTTGAGACGAGTTGTAAGGTCATAGTTTTAACAGTACAGGTAAGTAAGGCTGAAAAGAAGATATTCTAATAAGCATAAGCATATTCGCCACGCGGTGACCTGGAGACTAGGATAGACGACCTCTTTCCTACTTAGGTATAGTAAAAGGCGACAAAGTAAAGACCTGCACAATTCTATCATAGCTTAAAGTATTCACGTCAACTGTTTGATGACGGTATATCTATTACGAAAACAGGTGTAGATACCGAAATGCAATAGGCTAACTACGGTACCTCGCGAGTAGCAGCACCCTACGATCGTCAAACCGCATGCCCAGCGTGGCAATTACGAGCAAACCCAATTATGGCAAGCTAGATCCGCGGTCCCCAGTTCTCGGTCGCCTTGCTGCCCATTATCACGGCGGCGGTCGCGATGACAGCACGGCTGGGTGTGCGAAGATCCCAAGTTACGGATCACGGCTGCCGTAGACTCATCTTGCCGACGTACAACATACGCACGCGCGGCTTGACAAGCACCTGACAACTCGAAGTAGAAATTGGGAAGGTGGCAGACACATTTTGGGGCCGTGTGAAATCCGAAGAGTGGGGAAGGACACTTACTCTAGAATTGGTTTACCTTAAGTATCATAGAGAAGGCAGACCAGCTAATCTAAGGTGGCCTGGGTTCTTGGTAATAAAATCATCTTAGACAACTTTGTAGAAATCTCCAATGTGTCGAACAGAGTAACATATCTCGTAATCAATATGACTAAGAGAGAAGTATAGCCTCAAGATTATGCAGGCTTACCTACGTTCCGACCTCAACACACTAGGATAATGATGTGGTGGATATGTTTGACATATCAAAAGCACTTCACCTCACCACTAAGACCCACTACAATGTTGTCATGGGTGATTTGAATGCAAAAGTGTGGGTACAAAATCGCAGCGAAACGGTAGTTGAATCCCACAGAATCACAAGGAACTAATGCTTGTCAACTTCTTTGAAGAAATAAGGGTTATTCTTAATTAATTAATTCTTTAAGAAACGGTCCCAAAGGAGGTAGGTGGACATGGCAAATGAGATCGAATTCACTACAGCGGACAAAAAGCATATTATATTCAGGGGTTTCTGTGATTAACAGGCTTATTGCCGATAGCTATCACAGGCTTGTACGAGGGTCTCTAAAAATCGTATTGAAACGGACACGTCTGTCCGTTTGTATTGTACATTGCTATTATTATTTAGTTAGGTACATTAAATTTAAATGCTTTAGCTCTGTTTAAAAATACATTATTGTTATTGCCGTGGAGTGCCGACCGATAATGGCAGGCTGACAGGATATAAATTCTGATTCATATAAGCTCATTTCCTGGCATATAAATATACTTCATCATTACTAAAATTTTTGTGTTTTAAAAGTTTCTGCTTTGATTTACTAACCTATCCAGTTAATTGCGACATGCAGAAATTATTCTCTTTAACATGCGAAGGACTCATCATAGTAACCAAATTGTATTTTTTTTTAAAAACTCAATAGATTCAAGATACTGTTCTTTGGAAAAAAATGCGTCAAACTCAGTAACGTAATAAGGTCAATTATTATGTATGGCAGAAAAACATGGGCTGCAGCCCAAAATAACGTGCATACCATCTGAGAAATTGTTTGAAATAATCCCATCATCTCGCTTTTACAATCGCACCGCCCGCCACCGGAGTAGAGTTCATCCATACTACCTGGAGCCACCGCGTTCATCCACAGTACGTTTTCAGAGATCTTTTCTGGAACGTACCATCCGGCTTTGGAATGAGTTCCCCTCCACAGTGTTTCCCGAACGCTATGACATGTCCTTCTTCAAACGAGGCTTGTGGAGAGTAATATTTTGTTTATTGCCCTTGTAGGCAGACGAGCATACGGCCCACTTGATGGTGAGTGGTTACCGTCGCCCTTGGACTTCAGAAATTCCAAAAGTACTTAACGGTGGACAGGGGCTT
Source organism: Bombyx mandarina (assembly GCF_030267445.1). Lineage (NCBI taxonomy): Eukaryota > Metazoa > Arthropoda > Insecta > Lepidoptera > Bombycidae > Bombyx > Bombyx mandarina. The sequence goes on from NC_143221.1 coordinate 12,647,019, forward strand.
GGCTCTGCCCCTGGCATTGCTGACGTCCATGAGCGACGGTAACCCTCACCATCAGGTGGGCCGTATGCTCGTTTGTCTACAAGGGCAGTAAAAAAAAGTAGCTGAGGTAGATATGCAGCGTAACTAGGTGCGATAAAATCCGCAACGAGTATTTTTTTTTTTTTTTTTTTTATTGCTTACATGAGTGGACGAGCTCACAGCCCACCTGGTGTTAAGTGGTTACTGGAGCCCATAGACATGTACAACGTAAATGCGCCACCCACTTTGAGATATTAGTTCTAAGGTCTCAATTATAGTTACAACGGCTGCCCCACCCTTCAAACCGAAACGCATTACTGCTTCACGGCAGAAATAGGCAGGGCGGTGGTACCTACCCGTGCGGACTCACAAGAGGTCCTACCACCAGTAATTACGCAAATTATAATTTTGCGGGTTTCATTTTTATTACACGATGTTATTCCTTCACCGTGGAAATCAATCGTGAACATTTGTTGAGTACGTATTTCATTAGAAAAATTGGTACCCGCCTGCGGGATTCGAACACCGATGCATCGCTCAACACGAATGCACCGGACGTCTTATCCGTTAGGCCACGACGACTTCGACCAAGTCGAGTATGCATTGTTACTGACAATGATGTCAAAGTTAGAGCGAAGTGGACGAAAAAAGTTAAGATAGCTGACTCTACCACCAGGTATAGCTAGTTAGGAAGAGAAAGTTCAGCAACACTCAGCATTTCACAATGTATAAGCGAAACTATTCCTTTTAATGAAGAAGAGAGTTTGCTTGCGGTACAGATTGTTGACATTATTTTTGAAACCAATTGAATCAAAATTATGAGTCTTCATTTTTTCCAACACCAATATCTTTTTTCAATATTTAGTTTTATTTAGTAATAGAATGTAGTTAACTTGTTTTAAACAAAGGTTTAGGTCAAAAAAGAAACACACTGAATGAGATACTGATACGTATATTAAATAACAAATTTGTATTTCATAAGCACCTTTTAATCGACCATTAAAAAGTATCATTTTATATAAATAATATCTATGAAATATTTTTTTCTGCACCAAAATTTACATCGTGTACTAGGTGCGAATAAAAATAAAAGGAAATCTGCAATTTCCAATGAGAACGAAAAAAAATAAAAAAAAAGTCCTAAAAACAATAAATACAAATTATAAACTAATAGGATTAAACACATCCACTCCATTGTACTCAACCGCACTCGCACATTGAGGTGTTACACACGCACACTATACTGCACAGCGTAGGCGACTCCGAGGTGGAACTAGTCTGTGGCGGAGGCTGTATATCACTGCCTCCTTGGGCTGACGGAAACTCGCATCACGACACCAGATGCCGCTGTTCCGGGGACGAGTTTGCGTACAAAAATACGTTAATTTACGATCCGTGTTGTCGGAGAGTGCGGCGCCTACAGGTAGGGGCTGGAGTCTTGGTAGTCGTCGTCGCTGTCGGAGCCGTCGTCCGTGAGGTCGGTCAGCTGGCGCGTCGCTGGCGTCGTGGCGTCGCCAGAGCACTCAGAGCCCGATGCATCTGCGGAAAAGCACCGTGGTTACAAACTACACACAAGACTATTCGAACGTCGTGTTGAAAACGTAGTGCCACACAATATTTACTACTTAACCATATGAGTATCTATTAACAATGTTAATTATTTTAAAACCATTCCATACTCGAGACAATTTATAAGGGGGCGAAATAAATAATAATTTAATGAGATCAATGTAGTTTTGGTGCGCGCTCTATAGTATAGCACAGAGCGCGTGTTGCAGGTACAAGCAAAACAATTACCCAGTTACCTGCGTGCGACTCCCAGTCCGGCTCCCGACGCCGCGCCTTCGCTGGGGGAGGAGACACCGAACTTCTGTCAAAAAAAAAACAACGTATTTACTACTTTACTGGTGGTAGGACCTCTTCTGAGTCCGCGCGGGTAGGTACCACCGCCTTACCTATTTCTGCCGTGAAGCAGTAATGTGTTTCGGTCTGAAGGGTGGGCAGCCGTTATAACTATACTGAGACCTTATCTCAAGGTGGGTGGCGCATTTACGTTGTAGATGTCTATGGGCTCCAGTAACCACTTAAAACCAGGTGGGCTGTGAGATCATCCACCCATCTAAGCAATAAAAAAAACTAAGTGTTGATAACGGGTTGCATTGCGTGCGCATTCCTACCGTCAGTGACATTTATTGGCGGACGGACGACTCAGTTAAAAATGCGTTGACTATTATAGTAACAAATATTGTTGTATTTACCTATACAAGGGCGAGTGGTCTCCGTTCTCGCTGGGAGGCGGCGAGCCCCGCGGCGAGGGCGGCTGGCTGAGCGCCTGCATGAGGCGGCCCTTGGAGGACTCCCAGATGTTAGAGAGGCGCCCGTCCGGGCCGAACAGCAGCAGAAAGGCGTCGATGAGCTCCCGAGACTTCTCCTCCCACTTCGTTAGAATATCTACGCGTTTTTCACCTATATTCGTCATGACCTAAACAAAAACGACACCCAAAAATTATTAAAATTAAATCTATATCTATCTCTATATATATATAAATGAATTGCTGTTCGTTAGTCTCGCTAAAACTCGAGAACGGCTGGACCGACTTGGCCAATTTTGGTCTTGAATTATTTGTGGAAGTCCAGAGAAGGTTTAAAGGGTAGATAAATATGAAAATACTCGGAATTAAATAAAAATAACAACGTCGGACGGATTCTTTTTGTTTGTTTTAAGTTTCTTTTATACAAAAGTTTAGGTCTTTTATTTATCGATTGAGGCACTACGAAGTCTGCCGGGTCAGCTAGTATTTAATAAAAAAAATTACACATTCGTAATGTAAAGGTATGTTACCACCACCACTGCATTTTTTTTAATATCCTCGTTTATTTTTCGAACCAGTTTCAAGAATGTGAGATCAACGGCTTAATTTTTTTTTAATAATCAGGTTTATTATATAGATAAGGTCATAGAACTCTGTAGCCTTGTTATTTTTTAAAAGATAAGTACTGTTAAGGTCACGTACCCGAGTATATTTAATTCACAATGATAAAATGAGAAACTAAACATTTTACTAATACACTTTTTTTTTAATAATTATTCAAATTTTATATTTTTAGTTTTTGGCCTTTTTATCTTACAACTTAATCTATTTGGTAAAAAATATAAGGGTCTGATTTAGTAGCCGAGTGTAGCTCATCTAAAATACATAGGTACATATATACATACATGAATACATATGAAGGGAAACTTTAATAATAATGCATTGAAATATTCGAGGTAAAATTAATATACCCTGTTAGGATCCAAGTAATCTTAAAACATTTGCATTTTTAATAAGCAAATTGTTCTCTTTACTTAACTATACAAAAGTTGTGTGGTGTGGGCCTAATATCCCATTGGTTCGTAGAATACGGCCAATTTTGCCAGACAATAAAAGGGATGTACGTTGTATTGTCTATGGAAAACGATGACTACCTCATACAAAATGGACGATCATAATAACAAAAAAAAACAAAAGATGCATTATTTTAAGAGCACCTATTTTTTTAAACTACCTGTGCTGATAGCATTGTGAGGCTATTTCAGCTTCATCCTAACGTGTAGGTGAACTCTTGGGACTCAAGCCGGAAGTGTTGCTAGCACTGGTCGGAGGAAGAGCAGTGCTTCGCAGAATCTACCACCGGATCGGAAACGCGACCCACTGTGAAGATCCGGCGAGAAACTCAGTGGGCTGTGTCTATGGGTTAATTTACTCGCCGAGCCCTTCGTCGCAAGCGACGGGTTCGACGAGGACGGTGACCGATGCTTGAGGTACCTAAAAGCACTGTTAATGGATCGGGAGGATCCGTAATGACGCGTTTAGGGCGACGTCGACTGTTTACCATTCGGTCTACAAGATCGGGTATAACACCTTCTCTACTTGATATTCTTTTACATACCTTTTTTCCTTTATCTTTAAGTTCGTCCATTTTGTTTTGTAGTCGAAATTTCTTCTCGTTTAAGAATGAAACGTTGAGCTCCTTGGCCGAGTATCCACGCGCTAAATTCCTTCTAACGTATATATCGTAGTCGCGTACTATCCTCGCGACTATATCCGATGTCGAAACACCTTAAACGGAAACGATAAATAATATTAATTGGCATTATATTTTGGCACTTTAGGCGAAGAGCCCTATGCCCGATGACAAAAAAAAATTAAACACTGTCGTTGCTAAGTCACGACCCAAAAATACAAATTGAAATTGAATTATCGCTCCAGACACGGATTGACAAAAACATGTCGTAAAAAAATGCAAGTACCTAAGCGATGTGACACCAATGCCTAACGACGGAGAACATTCTCGAAATCCAATTGTTAAATATAAAAATCTCGTTTCTAGCAATAAGTCACAAACATTCTCCTCTTCTTTCTCTCCACCTTATCCCACTAGGTGAGGTCGGCGCAGCTAAGTTTTCTCTTCCATTCTCTTCTATCAGCCGTCATCTCAACATTTACTCCTCTCTCTCTCTCATATCTTCATTCACACACTCCATCCATGTCTTCTTCAGTCGGCGTCTTCCCCCTCTAACCTGCACTACCACTTCCATACATCTCCTAGTCACATGCATATTCTCTCTACGCATCATATGTCCATACCAAGCTAACCGTCCGCTCTTTAATTTGTTGATTATCGGGGCAACTTTCACACTTCCTCTGTCAACAAGTCACAAACATTCCTAATCCGAATAAAAATAAATTTAAAAATAACAATTCATTATTGACTCTGACCTTCGGTCCTTTGCGTCGCCACGAACATGTCCTTCGCTTTGATCATTGCGTACGTGTCCTCGCAGTCCTCGGTCGTGTACGGGATGTCGTCGTGTGCTAGAAAATCGATCTTGTGCTTCTCCAGAAACTCTTCGTCGTACTCCCACGGAGCGTCTCTTACGACCTTACGAATAAAAACAAAAACTGTAGAACACTATTAAAATTTAATATTGTTTTTTTTTTATTATTGCTCTAGTCGTATTCAGGTGTTGCCAGGTGGTATCAAAAGATTCATTCATTGAATGAATCTCAAACAATTTTTTTTTGCTTATATTACTACATAATATATAGAAAAGAGCGACACCTCACACGGTAAAAGTAGTCGAAAAAATTATATTAAACGTGATTTTAAATCATATTTTAAAACCGTTTTGTTCGTAATTCACAATAAATAATATCAAAAGCAATTGCAATAGTGTAATATCTAATTTAAGAATACGAAAAAAATATCAAAATTCTTGTTGAGATTACAAATAATATTATTACATCGTTCGGCAAATAACGCTTACCTATTAACAAATAGCACTTCGCAGAATCTACCACCGGATCGGAAACGCGACCCACTGAGAAGATCCGGCGAGAAACTCAGTGGGCTGTGTCTATGGGTTATATTACTTGTTTATTCTAAAACTAGCGACCCGCCCTCGCTTCGCTTCGGAAACATTAAAACACACATGAAACAAAAAAAAAAAAAAAAAAGTAGCCTATGTTCATCAGGAACAATGTCGGCTTCTAATGGAAAAAGAATTTTTCAAATCGGTCCAGTAGTTTTGGAGCCTATTCGAAACAAACAAACAAACAAATCTTTCCTCTTTATAATATTAGTATAGAAAAACATGTCAGGTTTGTGAGTTTTTTAAGAATCCTATATAAAGCTGCACCGGTGGCACAGCGAATCCTTATTATTGAAAGTACTTAATGCTTCATTGAACGTTGATTAATTATCGATCATACATAAGTAATATAATTATAATCAATTTATTTCGAAAATTTGCCACTCCTTTATTTTGCATACAAACCTAAAGTATATTTCCTAATGGTAATTGTATGATACATCAGATATTAACAACAAGGAAATTTAAGAATACATATTTATTGATTCTTAAACAAAACGTAACTTGTAAGTAACTTAATTTTGACTCACTCAGCTTACCTATCCGTAGTCACATTATATTATATTTTATTATCAATTATTAATTATTAATGATATATAAATCTACAGTGATTTTTACAGATGTTCCGTTATAACTACTGAACCATGCATCCGATTGACTTGAAACTTGGTATACATGTACAAAATACATGTATTAATGGATAGGCTAATATTTATATGAGTGTTAGACTCCCTAATAGTAATAACAATAAATAATAATGTTGACTTTAAATGCCCAGCGATGCGGGCGAGTACGGCTAGTTATTAATGAAATTAAAATACTATATTCTTAATCAATCTAATTGTAATCTATATATTAATACGTGAAGCAAAAACTTTGTATCCCTTTTTACGAAAATTGCGCGGACAGAGGAGTATGAAATTTTCCACACTTATAGAGAATATAGAGAAGAAGTGCACAATGCTAATATTTTTTTAAAATAATTCATAAAAGATACTTTAAATCAATAAAGAAAACATTACACACACTACATACCGTGTTTTTGACGCACACACGCATGTGACGCATGCAAACTATTTATTGTCAAACTTTTGTTCTTGACGTCTGTGGTCAAATTTAGAATAGATTAAATATTGTTTGTCTTTATTAAAAAAAAAAATTATAGTGTAGCCTTGGCGAAATTTGTGATTATAGAAGTATAAAATACAATCATAATAGTGTACAAACTTACAATTCCAATTAATTATAGTCGAATTTCGACTACTGCGGGACCTCTAGTAAAAATTCATACTTAAAATATTTCGACTGTCGTCACTTTCATCACTAATATAGTTTTCATTTCAATTGTCTGTCGAAATGTATCTTCGACGTATAATCAAGTACTTACAACATTCGTTAAACAAAAGACGATTGTTCCACGTTACTCATGTATGTACGTAGGCGTGAAATCTATTAGTCGAGTTTTAAAACAAAAAAACTTACGTAATGTATGATTTTTAAGTATAACTAATGAAAGCAAAATGTATTTGTCGATAGTAATCTGTCCAATGTGGGTAGATTGTCAGCAAAAAATACGCAGATAACAGTTTGTGACGTCACCAATTAAAGGCGGTAGAAATGGCGAAATATTCCTACTAAATATTTAAAATATATGTTGCTAGTTACATCGTTCTGGAACTAATTTCGAAGCAGTTAAATCTGGTTGTGGGTAGTTAGATGGAGGAAAAAAAAACACGCAGATTGCGGGCTGTGACGTCACCAATTAAATGAGGTAAAAACAGCGAGGTGTTTCAACTAATGATTTAAAATATACTATTTTACAACGACGTTCTAGTACAACTTTTGAAGCAGTTTTAGCTAGCCTACAAAAATTACCTCGATGACAGTTGTTTCAGGTAAAAATCTTTAAAACAAAAAAATCTCACCAAGATATATAAAAAGAAACCAGTATTTTGGCAGCGAAAACGATGTCTATAAAAGTTTTACCAGGACTCGCATTTTTGTTTTTTATTAAAAGGCTTGTTTTTACAAAAAATCTGCATATGCCCTAGGAAAAAACATCTGTGAATCGGCTTTGTAACCAGCACGCTTAAAATATGTAGGGCAAAGGGAATTCTAGTCTTTTATGCAGCTAGAAATCTTTTGATGTAACAAAATTATCATAACTGGTTATTACTGGTGGTAGGACCTCTTGAGAGTCCGCGCGGGTAGGTACCACCACACTGTCTATTTCTGCCGTGAAGCAGTAATAAGTTTCTTTTTAAAGGGTGGGGCAGCCGTCCTAACTATACTTGAGACCTTAGAACTTACATCTCAAGGTGGGTGGCGCATTTACGTTGTAGATGTCTATGGACTTCAGTAACCGCTTAACACCAGGTGGGCTGTGAGCTCGTCCACCCATCTAGGCAATAAAAAAAAAAGGTTCACAGCTATTCATTTACGCCAGTATTAAATAAGCATGGCTTAGCTTCACTCGTTATTTGCAGAACGATGTTATAATATTATTATTATTTTTATTTTTATTGCTAAGATGGGTGGACGAGCTCACAGCCCACCTGGTGTTAAGTGGTTACTGGAGCCCATAGACATCCACAACGTAAATGCGCCACCCACCTTGAGATACAAGTTCTGAGGTCTCAAGTATAGTTACATTTGTAATTATCAATATATGTTAATATTTGTAATTATCAACAAGAATATTATTACTTTTTTGTATTCTTAAATTACATATTTCATTATTGCAGTGACTGTTGATATTATTTATTGTGAATTAAGAACAAAACGTTTTTAAATAAGTTCAAGATCACAGAATAGCAACTTTTGAAATTAAAATAAATAAAAAGAAATAGACCATTAATTGAGTTAGTTATAAATAAGATGAAACACGAAACATACCTATTATTTTTATAAACGACTCATTGTATATTACCAATATTTATTTATCACCTAATTGACGTCACTGCTTGTTGTTTTTTTTTTAGCACAATATATATAAAATATTTCTAGTCTGAGCGATTATTTAACGCAATTGAGATTTCGCCTTCCTTTCTCAAAGTTATTGCAGAAATTTTTTATTTATTATTTATGTATTACTCGTTCTCAAATGCGTCGTTAAGGATAAGTATCAATAATTTTTTCTAATGTCACGTAACTTTTGCAAAGAAAAAATTTTTTTTTTGCCGTGGGAATTAAATGTATATTTTTTTTGGGATAAAAGGTATTAGAGCTTATGACAATTTTCTCATCTAAAACTATAACTAAAAAAAATGTCAGTTCGATAATAAATTTTGATTTGTAAAAAGGCCAAACAAACAAACTTTCACGTTTATAAAACTAATTAAATTTTGGATTTACGTACCTCATCAACGTATCTGCAATGTCGGACGGCTTCGTACCTCTCATCTTCGGTCATAACCGTCCTGCCCTTGCGACTGTGCGTCAGCTGGTCACTACATACTGGAATATAAAACGTTCTATTAAGTCTTTTACTAACACAAGACAACAGCGCACGTTACAATTTAGTCGCATTATCGAACATCCTGTTTAAATACAATAAATATAAGACAAAACAGTTAAATAGGTTTTACTCCTCCATTGGCATTGAGTTAATTAAACAATATCACTAGGAACTTGGTCATAAGAGCGTCGTCCGTCGCAATACCTCCTACTATATAAAAAGAACGCATAGTTTATCAGCCGACAAATATAGATAATAGGTGTTAGGAGACCGCTTCCGAAAACGAAGATTTGTACATACAAAGTTGTAAATTTTGGGGAGCGCGGTATCAGCGCCGCGACCCCCGCCACGCCGCGCCTGTTTTAGTGTTGATCCGAGCATCAGCTGTTTTTGATTTTGTGTTTCATTGCTGGTTTTTTTTAAGTAATGTATTTTTTATGAAACTATCGTTTCATTTAGCTATACTACCACAATGGAGCGTAAATAATGCTAATAAAAGGTTTAAAAAGTATGATATTTTTTTTTAAATCAGGATCGATTTTTTTCCGTCCCATCATCAAAGGTGTCATTAGTACTATCGTCTGTTTTCGTTTTCGGAAGCGGTCTCCTAACACCCAGTATGTATGTGTTTACAGGAATACGCCCTCAGACAACGAGTCTGCCGATTCGTGACTTAAATCACTTTCTAGGAAGTAAATCAAAGTGTACAAGGCCACGGTCTGAAGGCCCGGCGCGGCTAAAGATAAACGACCGATCGAAAACCAATCCGCACATAGATAAAAATTATTAATTATAATGTTTTTTTTTTGTATTTGAACACGTGTGCCCGGTATCATCGTCCGACTTATTCCGACCAATCAGAGACTCTCGCTTTGAAGACGTAAAGTTCTCAACAACACTTGTTACGATTAAAATATTATTGATTCAATGGGGTGTGTGAGTGCGTGATACATTTCTCTACAGTCACCTGGCGGCAGACTTGCTTATCATTTAAGTGTTATCACCTCTTACCGGCTTAGGTAATTAAGCGGTCCTTATTACGTACGACATAGTTATGCAAATTGCGTATTTTTATATGAATGGAATGTTCACAAAACTTTAATGAATTTATATTATTTTAAACAGTCGAACGATGTTTATGTGTCCGGTCATGGAAATAATATGCAATTGTCGACAAATCAACACATTATTTGTCGTTCGTGACCACTAAATATCTACTATCTATACTAATATTATAAAGAGGAAAGATTTGTTTGTTTGTTTGTTTCGAATAGGCTCCGAAACTACTGGACCGATTTGAAAAATTCTTTTTCCATTAGAAGCCGACATTGTCCCTGATGAACATAGGCTACTTTTTTTATTTTTTTATTTTTTATTTCATGTGTGTTTTAATGTTTCCGAAGCGAAGCGAGGGCGGGTCGCTAGTAATATATAAATCGGAAATGTTTGAATTGAATGACAATAAAAAATGCGAGTTTAAATCGTAAAAATAGTTTTAATTATAGTCATGGAAAATTCGAGTAAATTTTATAGGTAGTTTTAGTATAGATGAAAAGTATTATATTTTCATGTCTTGGCCATGCATATGTTCAGAATACATACGTAGGGAGTACATACGTATCTATCAGATATAAATATGGATGCTTTAAGTGCCCAGATTGGTTTACAATTATTTACTTATTCGTGTTAACGTAATTATTCAATACTTTACTTAGCTTTATGAGTACAAATCGTATATTGAAATAAGTATGAGCAAATCGAATCGAATTCAAAAAATCGTGTATGAAGGTTTGCAACAAACAGTTTGCACACAAATGTTTGTTTAATTTCAAGTTGTTGTCAACTATTGCACTGTCAAGGTGACATCTGTCATGTACTTCTTGTCAATTTGTCAATGTTTTTTTATGGTTGCTTTGGCGGTGCAACTAAATAAATAAACACAAGAGACATCTGTGAATTACGTGGCTTCATAAATTCCCTTACCTCCTACGATTAGATAAACATTAGGGAAGACGGTTTTCGCTTGTTGCAATTGCCTGGCGTGCCCCTGGTGGAACATGTCGTAGATTCCGTCCGAGTAGACCCTGACCTTGCGACCCGCGGTGCCGGCCAGTGCCGCGGCGCGTGGTATCCGCCCGTAGTGACACGAATCCCGTTCAGCCAACGCCATGGGATCCGTACTGAACGGGGCCGCGTGTCGTAGCGACTGAAACAACAACATTCGCCATTACAATGCAGTCATTGTGTTTGACAAACTGGTGGTAGGAACTCTTGTGAGTCCGCACGGGTACGTACCACCTCCCCGCCTATTTCTGTCGTGAAGCAGTAATGCGTTTCGGTTTGAAAGGTGGGGCAGCCGTTGTAACTTACTTGAGACCTTAGAACCTATATCTCAAGGTGGGTGGCGCATTTACGTTGTGGATGTCTATGGCCTCCAGTTACCACTTAACACCAGGTGAGCTGTGAGCTAATCCAGCCATCTAAGAAAAAGAAAAAAAAAAGTTTGACGTAAACTGTAACCAAATCCTGCTCGGGCCACTACCATTAACTTCCGATCAATCTTCGCTGATACTACTACTTTTCTAAACCAAACTAACGATAATATTTAAGTCCTCCTCAACAGATCCACGTAAATAATTTTCACCACTGAGAAGCATCGACAAGAAAGTAAGGCTTGTTTTTTTTAAAACACTTTCGCTGCTATCGGTGTTTATAGTCACCCACCACAATATGCCGCCTGTACACAACGTGTGACCATATTCACAGGCTAAAAACACTGCCTATAATTGCATAATTGGTGACGTGTGCATTTTTCAGTAAGGAGCTCCGTTTCGCGCGAAACACTTTGCAGCGAAGCCTGTCGTGGCGAAAGGGTTAATATTATTGTAGGTATAGAAATGGTAAGTTATTACGTAAATCTCTCCTACCTAAGCCTCATACCCGATATGGTGGACCGAATGGTAAATATGCGACCTAAACACGTTGTTACGGATCCTCCCGATCCATTAACGGTGCTTTTAGGTACATCAAGCACCGTCCTCGCCGAACCCGTCGCTTGTGACGAAGGGCTCGACAAATAAATTAACCCATAGACACAGCCCACTGAGTATCTCGCCGGATCTTCTCAGTGGGTCGTGTTTCCGATCCGGTGATAGATTCTGCGAAGCACTGCTCTCGCTAGGGTCAGTGTTAGCAACACTCCCGGTTTGAGCCCCGTGAGCTCACCTACACATCAAGGAGAAGCTGAAATAGCTATCAGCATAAATAGGAAAAAAAACCTAAGTTACTTTGAGTAATCCTAATAACTACCCGAACACTACACGTCTTACATATTTCTGTTGCAAAGCTATGATGTGTTTTGTATCGAAGGCTAGTAATTCCAAATGAGAATTCGTCTTGCAAAAAATGCAACCAAAAATAATACCGATTTGCGTAACTGTGTGTTAGACTTAACTATAAAAAAAATCAGATTTCGAGATAATTATTGTTAGAGATATTGTTATCTATTTATTAAATTACCTACACCAGATTATATGATAAAAGTACGCATCTATATTTATACCAACTACCAACTACCGAGCTGGTGCTATGACCCCGAAGTGGGTCTTGGCCTCCGACAATAAACTTTGCCATTCATCCCGGCGCTGCGCAACACCTTGCCAGTCCGACACTTAGAGCTCCCGTAAATTTCCTTCCACAGCGTCACAGCAGCGGTACTTGGGCCTCCCTACGGGGCGGCGTCACTCCGGTACACCCGTGTACACCCGTTTCACAGCCCGATCCTGCTCCATACGTACTACATGTCCGAGCCATCCGAGCCTCCGTGCCTTCATCTCCCCCAGAATATTGGTGAGCCAAATATCTATATTTATAGATATATATTAATTATGTATGTATTTATTTATTTAATATAAGTAAAATCCTGTCATGCTTCACTGCGGTTTTCGTGTAACAGTTTGTGGGATATAGAGTAAGAATTTGTCATACGATAAAATAAGCGTGTTAAAATAGGCTTAGCCTTTACTCAGAAACAAACAACACTAGTATAAATTCTTCGGTTATCGGCGAGTCGTAAAATAATAATAACCAAAACCTCATTTACTGTTTAATCTCACGTTAGCGACTGAGAATCGTTTATGACCACGAAATAATAAAAAAAGAAATTATTAAACTGGTGACTAAGCCGCACAAGTAGTTTTAGTTTAAAATTTCAAAATAATCAAATGGAGGCGCGAACACAACATAAACACACGAACGTGTCTAAACCCAATTATTAAATTTCTCATTACCTACAATTATAGTTAAAGGCACAACACATATTTCTTAGAACTAGTAGTCCCGCAGTAGTCGAAATTCGCCTATAATTAATTGAAATTATAAGTTTGAACATTATTATGGTTCTATTGTCAAATACTATATATTATTATACTTTTTTATTCACAGATTTCGTCAAGATCACACTATATACAAATAATATTAAAGATAAACAATACTAACCAATTCTCAATTTGAGCACAGACTTTAAGCCATAACAAAAGTTTGACAATAAATAAAAGAGTATAAATGTGTGTGTATCATACACATGTTAGTGTGTGTAATGTTTTTTTTATTGATTTAATGTATTATTAATAATGCACAATTTAAAAAAATTAGCATTCTGCATTCATTCTCTATATTCTCTACAAGTGTGGGAAATTTCATAGCCCTCCGTCCGCGCAATTTGCGTAAAAAGGGGTACAATTTTTTTGCTTCACATATTAATATATAGATTTATTAGTGATTTAATATTCATCATTCATGTAGTATTTAAATTTAAAAAATTAGCTTCTGCGGACTACTTGGCAGAGCCACAATGAAACCCAATTCATTCAACCCAAGTTCAAACATAATAAAGTTATTACAATATCAAATGAAGTTTCGTCTCGCGTGTTCGAATGTAAAATTAGCGGCAAAAGTAAATGCATTATTTAATTTTGATAGATTAGTGTTTATCTATTATTATTTTCATAGGTCGGCTAATAGATATTTTTACTGCAATGTTTATCTTTAAGGAATACGAGATTATTTATATGCTCCTTTTGAACTTATTGGATCTCGGATTGCTTACTGAGTTTCTCGTCGGATTCTCTCACTGGGCACCAACCATTACCTGGCCATTACCAGAAATAGGTAGATCTTCAACATATAACGCGCTTTCGGTTCTGAAGAACGAGACAACAGATAATTCAATTGAGAGTGCGGCTTCATAGGTGCACCATGAGCTCTGCCTATAGACGCTATAGAAAAACTGCAATATTTTCATTGTACCTAAACGAATTATATATGTAGCATTGAGCTATTTACATGTCCGTTGTGTCAAGGTTCAAGCATCGTGCCATTAGCAGTCCGCTGATAACAGAGTGGCGTGATGTTTCGTCACTATTTTAATATGTCCGGAGTAAAATCCCGGCTCGTGTCAACTGTTCAATGTTATTCGTGATATGGTAGCTTTACTACGGGCATAGTGAATATCATAGCGTACAAATAAATCCCGAAACAGTCTGTTTTGTTAGCTGCTAATACTATACGTAGATACTTTTATAACTTCAAACATAGGACGCTTTTAAATTTTTTAGGTCGGTCATTTTTTACTGATAATAAGGCATCGCGTGGGACCCTACGGTTCAGTACTTACTACCAGCCTGCCTATTTCTGCCGTGAAGCAGGTAATGTGTTTCGGTTTGAATGGTGGGACAGCCGTTGTACTATAAAAACTGGGACTTAAAACTCATGTCTCTAGGTGGGTGGCAGCATTTATGACTAGTCCATACTTCCATACTAACATTATGTGAAAGTGTGTTTGTGTGTCTATCCCTTTTTCACTTCGTAACGGATTCAATGATTTATTTTAAGTGATAATTTTATATGAAGGTAGTAATGATAGGCTACTTTTTATCCCGAAAGTAATAAATAAATCGTTTCATTCTCACGGTACCTAAACCACTTTTCCTTGAGCACGTATGCGAAACCGCACGTAAGGGCTATGGCTAGTAAATAAAGTTATTTTTTTCTGTCACAACGCAAATAGAATGTCACCGAAATTATCTCAAAACAATATTATTGATTAATTCGTTTCCAACCAGGGGTACTGAGCTCATTGCATGTGTCAGTGTTCTGAATTATTTCGCCGCAACAACAATTTTTAGTTTAGTATAACAATTTTTTCATATAATTTTACATTTTGAATCCGCAGTTCAAAAGAAATTAGTATAAGTAGTATCTTCTACGGTATTCGCCAGACACAGACTTAATTAAAACTACATTTACGTTTTAATAAAGCGTATTTTTTTCGTATTATTGTCATTATAGCCGACTTAACCTAATAGGTGTATGGCTCTAGTAAAGAATAAAAAATAAAAAATAAAAATTGTCATTATAATAAATATCTCCGTAGTCTCGAAGAATTTACAGTGTTCATATATTTTTTTAATTGCTTTGATGGGTGGACGAGCTCACAGCCCACCTGGTGTTACGTGGTTACTGGAGCCCATAGACATCAACAACGCAAATACGTCACCCACCTTGAGACATAAGTTCTAAGGTTTCAGGTATAGTAACAACGGCTGCCCCACCTTTCAAATCGAAACGCATTACTGCTTCACGGCAGAAATAAGCAGGGTGGTGGTACCTACCCGCGCGGACTCTCAAGAGGTCCTACCACCAGTAAGAAGTTTCGTGCCCACGGATAGATTTTTTTGAAGTGAAAACTTCTTTAGAATCGTTGTGATTTCAAACCGGATGCAACGGAAAAAACGACAGGTAAGAGACACAAATACAAAAATGTGTAGGATGAAGCCAGCAAAGAATGAGACAGAAATATAATACAGCGCCATCTGTGAGATTTTTTAATACTAACGTGTGTATGAAGGCTCTTGTAGTGAATTTTAATTTAGGATTAGACGTGAAATTAAAATATCAATTCACAGAGGGCGCTACCTTACAATTATTTACTAATGACAAAATTTTACATATACTTAAGACGTTTAGGATAATTGTATTTTAATTTTGGAAGGTTTCACTTCTACCACGTGTGAATTGCACACATTTTGTTTTTTTATAATCGTTTAGTTACTATAAATGTTAGTTAGTTCATTCTGATCCACGTCCAAAAGTACCACGTGTACTCGTAGTGGGGAAATAAATACATTGGATGTGACATTACACTAAAATTACGATTAACACGTTTCTGTAAGAAACTAGGTAAACGCGCCCGATAAGTCTTTGTTATAAATTTATAAAAATCAATATTAACGCGCTGTAAGGTACGTGTGTAAATGTCGCTTTCCAAGTGATTTCTTTTTTTTGTAAAAGATTATATACATAAATTTTGATATGTCAATTAAAAAAAATCGAATTTAAGATCGAAAGCATATTTATTATTTATCAGTTTTCGCTTGGCAAGTTTCTCTGTTCTTATCTAAAAGCAAGCTCTACGAAAAGGGTAACGACTTCACCAGATTCTAGAATTTGCGAAAACATCCGCTTCGGCACACTAATAATTTATAATCGAAGCCCAGTCGAACAATACACATATTCCATCAAAAATCAAATCAAAAAGTTTTGTCCTGCAAACACATTTGGATTGTGACGTCACTGGACTCCGATAATTATTTAACAGCAGGCGGGACGTAAGCTCATTCAGACACAAATGCGATAAAAAAAATGCATACCTAAAGGTAAACAACAACGTTAGAGTGAGGTATTCAGGTTAACGTGTCAACAGGTAGGGCTTATTCTAATTAGTTTAACTATTAACTGTGCCACGTCAAAATGTGTGAACATTATAATTAATTACCTATTAGTTTTAATATAATTAATTTTACATCAACACCTTCGGTTTTAAGTCCAGTCTACTTTTACAGCGATTCGGCGCTCAAGTTTGAAGGGGAAAATATTTTAAATATCCTCCAGTTTCGTATATCCTTAAGATGAGCTGTAAGATTCAAGTTATGACAATATACATCAATATGACAATATTACCATTTACAAAATATGTTTACGAGTAGGTATTCATTTGTTTGTACAATATTTCATATTTTATCTACCCATGATCGTGGCGTTTGCAAGTCCCGAAACATCGGAAATTCATTAAAACTATAATTTGTGGTAAGAACACGTTATATATGGATAATTATCTTTATAAAATTTTCTACGTAACGAGTAAGTAACAGGCACAAGAGAAATACAAAATTTTATTTTAATTTTAAAAGAAATGAAATTAAATTGAAGTTGTTTTATATTTTTACGAATTGATACATTGACATAATTACAGGATTTAGATGATACTTAAAATCGCGATGAGACTTAAAATCGCACTCTCTTGGTTTCTTTAAATCACAAACGTTCTTGTAAGCAATGGAACTACAGCCTTGTCTAATATTAAATTGCAAACGGCCTTTTTATTGCATTTCTTACAGTGTTTTTTACCAGCAATAACTACGGAATAGTAAACTCAGTAAATATAAACCAAGAGCCCACTGAGTTTCTCGCCGGATCTTCCCAGTGGGTCGCGTTTCCGATCCGGTGGTAGATTCTGCGGAGCACCGCTTTTGCTAGGGCCACTGTTAGCAACACCTAATGGTTTGAGCCCCGCGAGCTCATCTACACGCTAGGGTAACGCTGATATAGCCTCTCAAGGGTATCAGTGTAGGTAGGAAAAAAAAGAAAACAACAACCAAGTTAAACTATTTGATAACAAGAGCTGGCGATTATTTGTTAACCGACTTCTCTAATAAATTTTTCAAACTTCCTTGAGGACGAACATGTATTAACGTTGCGACTGAAGAAAATCTAATACATCACTTAAAGATACGTCATAGAAACGATTTCTCGAAACAGACTTTGTCGTTTACTTCCTAAGACTTTTGTTTCAACGTTAAGTTTACCAATTTAATACTCTCGAAATTTCGAATTATTTTTGCGAGAATTGAGTGATTTTTTTTTTAAATTATGATGAGATAAACAGTTCCCACAAACGTACTCGGGTTTCAACTAATTAAAATTACATTACGTACCTAATAGAATTCGTTTGCACATTTAATATTTGGAAAATATTTAAATCGTTTGACTTTGTAAGACCGAAGCTGAATATCGTTATAAAAAATAGCTATAAGAATATATTAGTATTTAAATTGCTTCTTATACGTCATTTATAATTAATACGAAAAATATTACTCTTTAACTTACTAAGCACGGAACGAAGTTCGATATTTTATTTACTTACACACAATTATAATGACGTTATTTTCGATTTGAACAAACGAAAACAAGTGTTCTTCAGTCTGAAACATCTACTAGACATAGAGCACTATTTTTTATTTTGATGACGTAGATTCACGTCAAGAACTTACGTCAGAAATCGCACAACCCGGAGATTGTTAAGTTTTAATTTTAAATCGGGAAATACTGTCGAACAACAGTTCAATAATACCGTAGGACCTATTATAGTTTTTCCTCAACTCCTAATACTAAAGTAAGAAATGAATGATACGTAACAAGAAAAAACCTAATATTGACTATTTTTAGTTTGAAGGCGACCGATAAAGAATTCTTAGAACCGTAACAATCGGTCGGTGGTCATGAATAATATCGCAAATGTCAGATTTCCGATCGATCCCCATCGATCAGATGCAAATATACAAGCAATTAAATACTATTTTAGATTATTTCAATTATATAAATATGCTGCAGCTATAGTTCATAGACCTACATTGTTCGCGCCAGACGTGGGTTGGTAAACTTATATATTTCCTAGTCTCTCTCTCTCTCTCGGTCGATATCCGCATAACGGTCTGAAGTAAACTCAACTATGGTGAACTATTACCGTTGCATTGCAGAGCGGAACTAGATCTTTAATTTTCATTTGTCTGCCGAAGTAGGGTAATATTTTATGCATATTCTTACCCGACTGTCGAAAGAGGATAACGTTTTTCAATTGTCTGTTTACGGATGTGTAATTCTTTAACACCGACTATAGGTCTAGGCTTTGTCATTAAATTACGGGGCATAGGGTACATTATTACAATCGCTTGTCCGCGAAACGAAACAAGGGGATAATAATTTTTGATTATTCATTATGTTCTATAATTAAAGGTAGGACTTTCAAAAAAAAATAAACCAACATGTATCCTTTAAAGAACTAATATCTATATAAAAATACTTATGTTTAACTTCTTGGTTTTATTCAAGATGCATTCTTCTAATTTATATTAAGTACCTACCTATATTATATTAGAGATACTATTTAGATTGCTTTTCCTATTTTAGTTAGTAATAATAACGCAGTCGTGTTTTTTGTTTGGTAAAAATATAATTTATTTTATTCATATCCAACGTTTACAAAAGGCCACAAAACAGCATTTCAGCGTGAAGGTTGTGTAACTTTAGTTTCACGAAAACAATTCAAAAGAATGGCATTCTGGGAACGTTGTAGTTTTTTTTACATGTTTTAAAAATATTAACATGTTCAGTTTTTATTTTGTCTATATCTATATCTATACTAATATTATAAAGAGGAAAGATTTGTTTGTTTGTTTGTTTCGAATAGGCTCCGAAACTACTGGACCGATTTGAAAAATTCTTTTTCCATTAGAAGCCGACATTGTCCCTGATGAACATAGGCTACTTTTTTAATTATTTTTTTTTGCTTTCATGTGTTTTAATGTTTCCGAAGCGAAGCGAGGGCGGGTCGCTAGTATTACATAAACGTTTCCTATGTCGATTGAAGAAGGTTCAAAATTGAAATTATTACACTAATTTTAGTGCAAACTCAACGACGGAGACGTGGATAAACTTGATCAGATCACTGGTCCATAAGCACAGCCCACTGAGTTTCTCGCCGGATCTTTTCATTAGGTCCCGATTTCGATGCGGTGCTCTTGTTAGGGCTAGTGCAACACCGTCTTTACCATAAGGGCACACGGGGCCCGTGCCCAGGGCCCCCATTCTCAGGGGGCCCCGAAAGACCGACAATTTCTCTCACACGCTTATTCTCAAAATATTTTTGTCGGGCACATTACACTTTTTTCACAAATCGGTAATCAGAATGTATTTAAAAGGCATATACTATACCTATAATAGAGGATTTTGCTCAACAGACATCCCGAAAGAAACCGTTATCGAAATCGTAACCAAAAAACCTGCATTCTAATATCATTAATGACATATTATATCATACTGTATTTGATTACCTATAATAAATGGTCATACTCAGTAAAAAAATGTTATTATAATTCGCTTTTTTACTTTCCAAAAGGGCCTCAAATTATTGTGTGCCCAAGGGCCCCATCCTAGTTTAAGACGTCCCTGGGCTAGTGTTAGCAATTCCTACCAGATTGACCCTCGTGAGCTCACCAGTTATTAGGTAGGAAAAAAAAATATTAATCATATTAAATCGAACGACATATATGTCGTTGTTGTTTTACAGATTGAGCGTAATCGGCATTTCGAAATTGTTAAATTTTGGTAAATAGCAAAACAAAAAACTCCCAAAAAAAATAGTTATAGTTGCTTGAAGTCAATAATCAGTGTGTACAAACTTTCGAAGGGTAATAAAAAACGAATGCAACTAGCTAGACTTTACTCCTGGCTTACTTAGGATCGCTTTCACTTGAAAGTTTTTGCATATTTTAAGTAATTCAATTTTGATGTAGTTAACGTCAAAGAAACGCACGCATAAATATTTAAGTTAAAAACAAGATTGTGGGCTTTAAAACCATAATCAACGTATTTCCGTCATAAAATAAACGTTAAACATTAAAAGTTAATATAGAAAAAAGCACTTACAACCGATTCCGTGCATTCGTGATTTACGTATCCATTTATTTTGTATCCGTTTAATGAATTTTCCAGCTTCCCGTTCGTGTGTCCATTTGTTAGCGGAGGCATCACTGCTGATGACATCATGCACAAAATCTTCTTTTTTTTTACGTAAAGTTTTTGTATATCTAACACTATATCAAAAAATGTTCTTGCATTATATTTCACTGTTATTACAAAAGTAAAATTTCCGAAGCTATCAAAATGTTGCTTCAGCAATGTCACGTAGCAAACGTCAATGTTTTCGTCCAATCAACGCTTTAAACTTGAAAGTAAAAAGAGTTGTTAATTGAATGAGCGAAACGAGTGTGACCCGCCAGCTGAGAACCGTGACTAAAACGATAACAGGCATGGAGTCGGCGTGAGGAATGTTTTTAGTATAGAGCGCTGGGTGTCGCCGGGCGTGCGCGTGGGGAGAGGGGAGCGGTCGATGGTGGTGGCGCGATGCCGACGTGGAGACTCGTCTGACACGCGACCGTCCACGACTTGTTCCGAAGGGGACTTGGTGTCGCCCCAGGTTTTACATCATCCTTTTAAACCAGATTCTAATATTTTTTAACTACAAATTAATTATGGTAAATTTTAAAAAGAATTTGTTACGCCAACGACATCCTTGCCTTAAAAATCTCCAATAACGACCTAGCAAAGTTTTTGGTGGCTAAATTATCAAATAACTTGATTTTACGGTAGCTTACGGTATGTGTGATTCTATTTAAATTATTATTCACAACAGCGTTACTCAGTGTCGAGATTAATTTATGATAATAACGATCCAACTTCTGCATCATACAAGTTGACAAGATCATTTCATGAGTCAGTCACGGTTTAGGTAAGCATTAATAATAAATGGCCAGTTCAATTGTTCACTTTTCTCTGTAGTATAAATTTCAATTATTTACAATGTTCGTACTTTGAACGCGTCTTTTAATACTTACGCAATGTCAAATGACATAACAATCAAATAGTAATTAGATAGTGCTTTAACGATAAGAAAATAGAAGAGAGAACCTTAGAGCCATTATCAGTCAAATGTTCGAATTCGAATAAGCAACTTTTTTCGACGCGATTTTTTTTTAAGAAACTTGTTCGCCTGTGTCTGCTGTTGCCTACGCTCTGAATTATCTGCCCTTGCACTACATTGAACGGGGACTACGTCAATATTTGCATTGGGTTTTCTGTATTACAGTGCCACAAAAACTGCAAAATAGAGAATTCTTTATATACATCTATATAATATACTAGCTCACCCGGCAGACTTCGTAGTACCTCAATCGATAAATAAAAGACCTAAACTTTTGTATAAAATAAACTTAAAACAAACAAAAGGAATCCGTCCGACGGGGGGGAGGGGGGGGGGGGTTTACACATTAAAGGAAAAACAAAATTGTTATTTTTGTTTAATTCCGAGCATTTTCATATTTATCTACCTTTTAAACCTTCTCTAGACTTCCACAAATAATTCTACTTACAATAACTAACTTTTTGCTGACTTTCATGTATATTTCATATATATCAAATACCTTTTGATGTGCTAAAATTTTTCGTAGGTCACTCAGGTATATAAGTTATCTAAAAATAGTTATAAATAGGCATCTACGCATATAATTTCAAGAAGATTCGACAACTTTCTTCAAATATTGTAAATGTCTTATTAAATATGAATTTTATTAACTTATTTGTTTGTTAATTATAGTATTATATTTTGATTTGCAATTTTTTTCTATCAATGTAACATGTAATCTTGTGTTTTTCGAGTAATTAAAGTGTAAATTTTAAAATAAAAAATGGTATATAATAATTACAAAAATATATTCGAATTCGAGTTTTTTTTCGATTTTTTGCATTTTCTGAGAAGATTTACTATAGTAACATAATTTTTTTTTTCACCATCGGAAAGTAGAGATTTCAACGAGCAGAAGACATACCAACTTTTTGAAAAAAGCTGATATTTTGACGGGTGAATTTTCGATTGAAAATTAGGGTCCTTTTTCGATATTAATTCAAAATAAGGTGAAAAAATAAATATTTCTAATCAAATAAATTACAGCGTATTTGAGATATAAAAAGGTAAGTTTTCAGCAAATTTCGTGAAAAAATATTTTTTTTTAAAAAGATAAAAATAAAAAAACAAAAACTTGGTTTTTTTATTTTTTTACATAAATTTTGAGCTTATGTGAAAAAAGTGTAAATACAAAAGTGTTAGATCTTTTTATTACCTACAACTTTGCCATTTGACTTTTTTCCATAGGACTTTTATTTTTGCCGGAAATCGAGAAAAACCGTTTTTTTACCCTAAACCTACCCTCCCAACCCCTTCTCGACCTCAGATCGCCCGTAAATTATTTTTCCTTTCATTTTTATAATATTCCCCTCCTTTTGTAATGGGTTTCCTCCTACTATTATTTTGTTTGGTTTTAAAAATTATCGACACTGGTCTAAAAGGCCTGGAAAGAGCGCGAATAATATGAAGCGGTTCGAATGTTGAGTTTTCAAATAAACGAGTGTCGCTATGATCTAGAAGACTAAAGAAGTCGTAATTCTTATCTCTTTCTCGCAATAACAATGCACGGCGCATCAATGACACATCATAAACCGCGACGGCGTGTTCGCTATTAAATAAACATTAATAAATGGATATATATCTCAAATATTACCTAAAGAATAATAAGGAACATAAAAGTGTATCATATTTTATAAAAAGATCGACAAATGACACAACTGCAGTTCTAATGGCAGGCAGCATTCTCTGAGTATTATACAGACGTGCTGCAATCGCCAGCCCTTCTTTTCTATCTGTAGGGCACTGTGCAGGCCCAACACAAATCTGTCTATCATCACTTTACCGAGGATAGGGCGCATTGTAGACCGTAAGCCGTCAACGTCGCCCAAAACACGCCATTTCGGATCCTCCCGATCCAGTAACGGTGCTTTTAGGTACCCCAAGCACCGGTCATCGTTCTCGTCGAACCGTCTTACTGGTGGTAGGACCTCCTGTGAGTCCGCGCGAATAGGTACCACCAGCCTGCCTATTTCTGCCGTGAATCATTAATGCGTTCCGGTTTGAAGGGTGGGGCAGCCGTTGTAACTATACTTGAGACCTTAGAACTTATATCTATATAGATGTCTATGGGCTTCAGTAACCACTTAACACAAGGTGGCCTGTGAGCTCGTCCACCCATCAAAGCAATTAAAAAAAACAGCTTAGGTAAGAAAACAAAAAATAACATGGGCCGTGAGTTCTTTGACTCTATAGACAGACGTTCACAAAATTCGAAATTTCTAGCACCAATTTCCAATCTTTAGAGGTACAAGTCATAAATTTAAAATAGACACAATGATGTATGGATATTGATTATTTTAAATATACAGTCAAAATTTAAAATTTATTAAATTTCAAATTTTAGTTTTGTTCTGGCTTAATAAATTTTCTCATATGGATCATTTTCCAATAATTACAAAAGGTGATTAATTAGTCAAACAAAGACAAACTGTGACATGAAATATTTTCTTTTTTTTTAACATAACTATAAAGTTCGACCCATAGATAACCCGCAAGTTCGACCTGTACGTATGTAACCACGCGCTTCTAACGTTTGCATCTTCGTGAAATACTACAATTTTGCTTTGCTCTGATGGTCGAAACATCGAGTCCATCTGATGATATACCTAGAAACTGACCCTTGAATGGCTACGAGTCAGCTCATCGCTTTTCGGCTACCTGGAACTACTTGACAAGCTCTCCGATTCGATTCATTATTGTTTACACAAGTGAATGCTACTCATTGCGGAAAAGCGACCGAACGCAAACTAAATGCATTTGCTAGTTGCCATACAAAGGTATTAACCTTATTAACCACCCTTATTATGTTTTTGAAGTCCATGTCACGAAATTATCTTTTTTTTATTGCTTAGATGTGTGGACGAGCTCACAGCCCACCTGGTGTTAAGTGGTTACTGGAGCCCATAGACATCTACAACGTAAATGAGCCACCCACCTTGAGATATAAGTTCTAAGGTCTCAGTATAGTTACAATGGCTACCCCACCCTTCAAACCGAAACGCATTACTGCTTCACGGCAGAAATAGGCAGGATGGTAGTACCTACCCGTACGGACTCACAAGAGGGTCCTACCACCAGTACGAGTTTTATCAGTTAAAGTGAACAGATTTTATAGGCAGAGGCTCGACGTGTCTCTGGCGTTTGCAACGTCCATGGGCGACCGTGACTGCTCGGTTTTTTCTATTTTGATGTATGGAATCGAAGTCACAACTGTATTGCAAAAGGTCTATCACATCTTTCAAACTGGAACGCATGATTGCTTTGCGGAAAATTTTAGCATGACGGTGATAACTACCCACCCGTTTCAACTTACAGTGCGTCCTCTACCATTAATAATTACGCAAATCATAATTATTCATTACACGATGTTTTTCATTCAGGCATCGCGGAAGGCTAATATAATAAAGTGGTGCTAAGTACATCGTTTCTTTTTTTGACTGTTTTTAACTACTGTTTTTCTGCATATACAAAAACAAACTGCCAAGGGATTGTGGTTATGCTGGTAGATCAGTATGACGTCTCGACAGAGTAATTGTTATAAAACAAATGACAACTTTAAATAAATTAACATAACAATCAATCAAGATAGCAGATTGATTGAATAAATCAATCAACTCTCAATGGTTGACTTGAAACATTGATGAATCATGAAACCACGTAGTTATATATTTAACCAATATAAGTAACCAACTAAGTAATGCTTTAAAAAAGTGAAGATTCGCTGTAAAATACATATATAGTTTTATTTAGTACCAGATCATTTACACTTAAAGGCAACGACCGGTCTACTAACCGACTTTTAGGTGCCAATATTTTAAATCACTGTTCACTAAGATCACACCGGATCTTTTGTACGCGCTTACGACAAAAATTTCGTGCTGTGCCAAAAACCAGGACTGACAAAAACATGCTTCGACGTTTTTAATTAACAAATCGGATGTTAATGTCGACGAAATGATAGTGTTTCTTACGGTTTCAACTATCACGCACGTGTAATAAGGTGAATTCTTTATATTAAGTTCAAGGTGATTTTAATTGTGGACAGGCAGGCACGAAACCGTATCGTGATAATAAACTTGTCCGCGGATTACGCAGTTTGCGAATCACTGTCATCAGTGTACATTAATTATTAAACAAATAATTTTGAGATTTTTCTACTAAATAAACAGATAAAAATCTTTGATTACTCCAAAACTAATGCAATCGTATTAAGTGATAATAATCACATGATCCTCCTCGTGTCTCATATATGAATTATTATTATAATACGTAATTATTATGCGAACACGACGACGCATATGTACGTATTAAGAGGTATTTGAATGAATGACGTCAGACACGGTCACTGATCAGACTGATCACGCCACAATGTTGGCAGCAAGCCCAGTGGTGTGATAATATTTACTTTCGTTTATGTATTGGAGGCATAGTTCACAATACAACACATTTATAATTCATAATCAACAGTGACTCGTAAATATATACAGTACATCATGGCTATCTTATTGAACTGTTTATTTATCAGGTGATATTACTAATAGATACTTGGCTTTTTTGTCAAAGTTGTTATGGTGTTCTAATTATGAAAAAAAAAAGAAAATGTAAAAACCCTCAACTTGATCTTTTATTATTTTTTCCTAATTAGGTTTTTAGAGATACACAGCAAAGTAAGGGGACGCAGTTCAACGAGATGGTTGAGCAAATTTTGATCTTGCCTGAACATCAAGCTTCACAATGTCCTCCATAAAGCCAAGGATCACAGCAGATTGAAGGTCAATTGTGAATGAGACAAAGATGCAGGGAAGGAATTACAGCCCACAATAATGACGAAACTGAAGCATAGAAGGAAGAGGTCTTTAACAACATATAAAATAAGAAATGTTAGATTCCATAGTGGAATGACAAAAAAATCTTGTAGTTTATTTCACTTCCAATCTGTCTGTATGTCAGTCATTTGATTAGTCATGGTACTGGATAATTAATTACATAAATAGATGATAAATATGAACCATTATAGTAATGTATAGAAATAATGGTAAAAAAATGGACTGGCATTTAAGGCATGTAATTGAGGGATGATCAAAGAATTTGACTGCACATGAATGTGTTATGTTTCTCTATCTCAACACTATAGAATTGGATTTTTGTAGTTTTGCATAATAAATGTTGTCTAAATATATCTAAATGAGTCCCCCTCTCAAAGGCTGTAATGAAAAATTTATTTCACTTACGTAAGGCCTGACCACATCATTGTTAGGGTACTTTCTACACCACGTTAAGTGTTTTTTTTGTAGACAGCTAGCTTTTGCCCGCGACTCCGTCCGTGTGGAATAGTTACTTTGGCATTACCCTAAATTTTACCCCCAATGAAAATATTTAGAAACATTCTTTATTGGTGCTTCACTTGTATTGGTCTTACCGTGATGTTATGTAGCCTATAGCCTTCCTCAACGTTATTTAACACTGAAAGATTTTTTTACATCAGACAAGCAGTTCCTGAGATTAGCGCATTCAAAAATAAACAAACTCTTCAGCTTTATAATATTAGTATAGATATGAAGTTTGTTCATAAAACTCAAAATCTGCCTATTTCATATAATTTATATACTTTTTCTTAAAAATATGTTTATGTCTATTACTTTTGAAAGCCTGACAAGATCAATGTGCACTTTTGAGAGTTTGAATGTAAATAATGTAACTTAAAGTTTAATCTGAGAATACACCCAATCCAAATAAATAATATACCACCCGTTTACTATTTGTATATTATTTCTGAAGTACTCTGTAAGATGGAAAATGTTCAAGGTTCACACATGTATATGAAATATGAAAATAATATCTATGAATACTTACCGGTAATGGCTCTATTGTAACTTGACTTGTGCTACTGTTGAAGCTGGTAGTGCTTCCGTTTTGACTTTCAGTGCCTCCGCCTTCCCGTATTTTCGAATCCATTTCCTCTTCAGTGCTTGGCCACGTCCTCTTTCGAGACATTATATCACATAGCCGAACTCTTTGGTACTATTGACCAAAAGTAACCCTAAAATTAAAGTCAAATATATATGTAAAATTCTTTTGTATAGTAATTCCCGTACAAAGTTGAAAATGAATCAAATAAAAATTACCTAAACGTGTTGATGTAACTTCCGAGTTTATTTCAGACTACTATTTAATAAATTTAGCTATTTGATTGGTGTCCTTGTTTAGTGAAAATATTTTTCAATTCAATTTTCTTTCGATATTGTTTAGGGGTGCTCAAAAATTAAAGAATAATCAAAATTTTAATTACTTCCAAAACGTCTGTTACGTACTATCATCTGTTTTTTTTTTGGCGATTTGGTCTGCCGGATGAATGACAAATTATGGTGATTGTGATGAAGTGGCATTTGACAGATAAAAATGATGTCATTATTTAGTAATAGATAGTTTTATTTTCCAACTGAAAAGGCAAAGGTGTCATACCATAAACCCTAATCTTTTAAATATTTGATTAATATGAAGTGAAATGAAGTTGAATATTAAAAACATGGCATGAAATGAAATAAGATGAGAAGATATGGGATGAAATATAATCTTAGTAAAATAGTGGTAATTTACTGAAACTTTTCCAGTAGACTTTGTGGAGGGTCCCGAGAAGCTATGTCCAGCTGCTTTGTTTTATTTTCCCACATTTGTACTCTCACAGATACTAAACAGTTAATAAACCACCATTATTACACGCTTAAGCCTGAAAACACAGTAAATTAACAAATTATAATAATTGCCACAACTTAGCTTATCGCGTTTCCGCCAGAACGTTGTACCTACGTAATTTTATGTAAACTAAGTACCCTCATCAACATAATTTAGACATCTTTTTTTAACTTTTTTTAGTATGGCAATTAAATGACAGTGTCGAATATATAAAACTCTATTACTTGTTAATTGTTTAACATAACAAGAGTCGTCCCAGGACAGCTCAGTCTCCGTGGAGTCAATGTCGGGTTTAGGCCCAGTGTCCGATACCTGGGAGTCGGTATCGACCGGAGTTTGAGGATGACCGCCCACGCCAAGTCGGCGTTGGCGGCCGCCCGCTATGCGAGGTTTCTCCTCGTTGAAGTCGTACTCGTCGTGTTGGCCTCCGGGTTGCCGACCAGGACTAGACTCGGCATTTACAAGACGTATGTTCGTTCCCGTATCACGTACGCAGCTGCGGCCTGGTATCACCTCATCCCGCAGATCATGCGGGTGAAGTTACAGGCCCAGCAGAATCTGGCTCTTCGCACGATAGTCGGAGCAGGGCGTTACGTCAGAAATGACGTAATCGCCCGGGATCTAGATGTGGAGTCGCTCGAGGAGTTCATTCGGAGGCTAGCTCGTAATATGTACGAGCGGGCTGACGGTGGACCCCACGAGCATCTCCACAATATAGCTCCCTTGCACGCCAGACCACCTGATGGTAGGGCGCTACCAAGGGAGCTACTAGAACCCCCGGCTATGGTAAGATAGTCGGCTTAGCCGGAGTGATATGGGAGTGCTCATAATGAGTGCCCCCATGGGACTGAGCTGTCCACACTCTTCATTTCCCCCCACACTGTTGGGGTGCCCCCCTATGGGGACCCATTCTACCGCCCGTTGGGTGGACCACTCCCCCTTAAGGGGAGTGACTTTACGTCGGTCCCTCCCCGCGACGGTCTTCCCCCTCTGGGGAGCCCTTAGCGGGTGAGCGCCAAACTAGTGCCAGACTAGAGGACCGCAGCCGGCGCCGGGGTGACTCCTCCGCGGGCATCCATCCGTCGCTTAAGATCAAGCTCATCGTATTATGTTTATGTATATATTTTTGTCGATGTGGAGTGCGCCGAGCGCGCATACGAACAGCCCCCCCCCCTATCCCGTCTTGCAATCACTTCACCCCTGCCCTGTGTGGCAGGGAGCTTCGTCCCGGGCAGTGGGGATTGCCCCGAGGCCCGTTCCGTGCCCCCGAAAGGGGGTACGACGACCCTTCTTCTTCTCTTGTTTAACATAAATAAAAAAATTACAAGGATGTAGCGATGAGACATACTTACAAAATTGAATACCAGGGCTTCTTTTTTTCCCTACCTATGCTGATAGCCTTGAGAGGCTATTTCAGCTTCACCCTGACATGTAGGTGAGCTCACGGGTCATAAACCTGACGACGCCGCGACGTTGCTAACACGAACCCTAGCAAGAACCGTGCTACGCGGAATCTACCGCCGGATCGGAAACGCGACCCACTGAGAAGATCCGACAAGAAACTCAGTGGGCTGTGTCTGTAGGTCAATTTACTCGTCGAGCCCTTCGTCACAAGCGACGGGTTCGACGAGATCGATGACTGGCCAGGCGGTTCTAGGTACGAATGTACGGAAAATTACCAATACTTGAAAGTGTTTGTTAGTTTTATTATTAAGTATCAGTATTTTATGAATGCATGTAATGTTTACGCAATTATGCTCCTAGTTTTGTTTCAGTTATTAAATGTTAGCTTATTTGATTAATAAGTTCCCGACTCAATCGGATTGCATGTGCATTAAATTTTCGGTTCATGCATTCGGCTTTCATCGGAAATACTCGGGCTCGGCAACCCACTCCCTGCGCGCAGTGCTGCCTAGACATGCGCAAAACATCACTTCCCAATGTAATGTGATATGACATCACTTTTACAGACAGGTGATATTACTCGAAAACATTACACATCACTCATAACATTACTCGGTGCGTTCAATAGATACTGTGACGACGAATACATTGTATCTATAGTCGGATTTTTAATTAGACGAAGCCAGCTGACAGTAGCTAATGTCACTTTGTGAAATAATGTTGCTATATTTAAAGTAATAGTGATGCGTTCAGTTCTCGTTCAATCACATGAATGAACAATGAGTGTGAAGAGTTAATCATTCATTTCAAACTATACATTTATATTTTACAATAAAATTGTATTAAAGTGCTCCAATATATGTTACTAGTAGTATGTAACTACAATCAGTTTTTTTATTTTCATTACATACCTATAATTGTTATATTTTATACATCTATAATTTCAACTATATGATGTATTGGAAATATAACAGTCTTACAAGCTTCCTCGCAATGTTTTTCTTAATGTTTAAAACACTCGGTATTCAGTACAGGTAGATACTATAGGAACATAATATTTCGTCGAAAACTCGTTGGTATGTACAAAGCACGCCTAAAATACGAACCCCGTACCCGATATCGGCAATTCGGCACACCATCTATTCACTAGACAATCGAGGCAATTTCATTAATTCAGGAGTTTTTTCAATCGTTCACTTTGTCACAACGCTATTTTTATTTCATCAAAACCTGACAACACAGTAAACGTCAGTTTACTTCGTCTAATAAAAAATCCGACTATATACACCCGAATCATTACTTAAGTGATGTGTTGATACACATCACTTAGGTAATGATTCGGGTGTGTCATTACAGTAGTGTATTACAATACAAAGTATGAACTTTGTATTGTAATACACTGTTATATTACTTGACAGAGATTGACTTACTTAATAATATAATCATTTTATTTTTTACTTAATATAATTTATTGTGGGATGAACGGATTTCATATGGCGACTTAGACTGCAAATTGAGCTCGACAATAATGTTAATTAATATATTATACGAGAGCAGTAGATGCATTGTTTCGGCGCGATATCTTCAAAGTGCATCCAAGGAGGACTGTACTTTCATTTAGACGCCGTTATTTCTTTCACTTATTAAACACGCATTAAAACAAATAATAAAACTATCTTCAAACAAGTGCTTAAGTAATTCAAATCAAACACAAAAATTAATATGAAATATTACTAAACAATTACGAGCGACTAGCGATTTTACAAAAGTTGCGAATAAAAAATTAAGTAACTACTTGCGGGGAACTACCGGCTGGCCGCATGAAAAATATAAACACAAATACCTATATTAAAATTCAGACGTACCATAGGTATAAAAATGTACCTAGCGGCCAGGGCATACGGTTCAAAATCACTAGGAATAATTCCGTGTCTCTTGCTCATTTATTTTGCGTCGATCGGTCTGTC
Organism: Bombyx mandarina; assembly: GCF_030267445.1. NCBI lineage: Eukaryota > Metazoa > Arthropoda > Insecta > Lepidoptera > Bombycidae > Bombyx > Bombyx mandarina. Next base: position 12,678,887 of record NC_143221.1, read on the forward strand.
TCGCTCGCTCGGTTCCGTTCGTGTATTATGGAACATTACACGACAAAGAAACATGTTGGGTGATAGTGTGATGTTTGTTTCCTTCGCGTAATGTGTGATGTTGCATTACATCGTAGGGTAATATTACCCGAGTAATATCACTCGCATTACTTACACATGTCTAGTGCTGCCAGGTTGGATTGAAACAAAATACAGTGCTCCGCATTATAAAATTACGGTAGGAAAATACAGTAAATCATAAAAATCATTACAGTGATTTTGCAGTAAAAAAGAAACATACTTTTATTGGAAACTAGCTGACCCGGCAGACCTCGCAGTGCCTCAATTGATAAATAAGAGACCTAAGCTTTTGAATAAAATCGAACTTAAAACAAAGAAAAGGATTCCATCCAATGTGGGACACATCTAAAAAAAACAAAATTGTTTGTTTTTATATAATTCCGATCATTTTCATATTTATTCACCTTTTAAACCTTCTCTGAACTTTCACGAATAATTCAAGACTAAAATTATAGTCGGATTTTTTATTAGACGAAGTCAACTGACGTTTACTGTGTTGTCAGTTTTTGATGAAATAAAAATAGTCTTGTGACAAAGTGAGCGATTGAAAAAACTCCTGAATTAATGAAATTGCCTCGATTGTCTAATGAATAGTTGGTGTGCCGAATTGCTGATATCGGGTACGGGGTTTGAATTTTAGGCGTGCTTTGTACATACCAACGAGTTTTCGACGAAATATTATGTTCCTATAGTATCTACCTGTACTGAATACCGAGTGTTTTAAACATTAAGAAAAACATTGCGAGGAAGCTTGTAAGACTGTCCTATTTCCAATAAATCATATAGTTGAAACTATAGATGTATAAAATATAACAATTAAAGGTAGGTAATGAAAATAAAAAAAAACTGATTGTAGTTACATACTACTAGTAACATATATTGGAGCACTTTAATACAATTTTATTGTAAAATATAAATAATATTCTTTTATAGTTTGAAATTAATGATTAACTCTTCACACTCATTGTTCATTCATGTGATTGAACGAGAACTGAACGCATCACTATTACTTTAAATATAGCAACATTATTTCACAAAGTAACATTAGCTACTGTCAGCTGGCTTCGTCTAATTAAAAATCCGACTATAGGCAAATCGGTCCAGCCGTTCTCGAGTATTAGCGAGATTAAAGAACAGCAATTCATTTTTATATATTATTATATAGACTTCTGCTTATAAGTTTTTTCGGCGTGGAGGGTCCTTCGTCGTCGCTTTCACGAGCAGACACTTTTAATGAAAATTTTAAAATTTGAGACGCCGTGGTGTTTAAATTTCAAAATACTTGCTTAGGAATTCAATCCGTATCCCATAACGAATAAGGAGCACAATCGTATAAATAAAAAACTGTTTGAAGTTCAAAGTATTTTTTAGGCACAAATCCAATTGTGTTTTTTATTCCTAATAAGATATGAATCACTTTCCTATGCAGTATTTTCATGTGAGTGTTCAAGTTTTTTGAGCATCCGATCTAGCACATATACCTATTTTCATACTTGCAAGTATTTTTGTTCATACAAGGGCGCTAGAGGCTAGAAGTAATAGTGTTCTGTGCGCGGCGTCGCGCCGTCCGTACTTCGAAGTGAAAGCCTTGTTTAAAACCTGCTAGCGTAAACACGCCTCATCGGCCTCATCTTTATAAGTATATAAAGATGAAATGGACTGAAATGAAAGAAGTTGATTTATCTAAATTTGTACTCATGATGAAATGATATATTTGATTTGGCAAAATGAATGAAATCGAATGAAAAGAGATGAGATGAATAATGTTACAATGATGGGTTTTTATTTAAACCATAGTAGTAGACTTTAAAAGAACTCGAGACGTTTCATTATTTCACACTTGTGCACTTTGATAGATGCTAAATAAATAAGTCATAATTACTACTTTTTTTTGTTTAAAATTATCATGAACAAAAACTAAAGCGAATTTCGTGCCACAAATACAACTTGGACTTGGTCAAAATGTATAAGCTTCATTGACGCTCTGGTACGTTGTGATAAAAAGTACCACTAGAAATATTGATAACTAGCCGTACGGCATTTAAAATAATCATTATTGTTTATTGTCATTATTATTAGATTACATTATGATAGATTACCAATATAGTATTTTAATTTCATTAAACGCCCGCTTCGCTAGGCATTTCAAATTAACATTATAATTTATTGTCATTATTATTAGGGAGTCCAACACACATATTTAATAAATATTAGCGTATCCATTAAGTAGGTACATGTATTTTCTACATGGATAGTAACCGGCAAACTTCTTGAGCAAATGACCTTGACTGCGCAGAACCGAATTTTAGATCACTTTGGTGGTGAGGGTGAGGCGCGACGGCAGGGGAAATCGTATCGAGCGCGTTATTGGTAGATCAATCGAACCTTGCGTCCCGCACCGCGCCCTCGTTCCGCTTGCTCCCAAAAGTACGCTTGCGTACAGTGAAAAGTCTATCGTTATTCATCGTTAAGTTATTTGTTATAATTGCTTGTTGAATTTGTTGCCATTGCTATATGTTGAGTGTTTGTTGATTTTTTATAAAAAATACACTATGCCGCGACAAAATGGGGTAGTATTCAAAAGAAAGGGTAGAAAAATTGTGTACGACGTATATTGCTTCATTATAAAACAGGGGAAGAATGATATGGAAAAAGTAAAACAGACTTCGGAAGCAAGAAAAATATCAGTGAGTACTGTTAGGTGCATTATTAACGAAGCTAAAGGCTCTAGCTTGCTCGCCGTGTTTCGGCCTCCGGGTACGAAAAGATCAGGGAAGAAGAAAGTTTCCGGAATGGATAGTTTCGTTCAATCTGTAATAAAAAGATGTAATCATAATAACTACTTATCAAGCAGCGAAACTCCGTATCGTAGAAAGGCTTCGAAAAATCTAAAGAAGATATAAATTTTAATGGCTCGGAATGAAGCTTACGACGAATTATGAAAGAGCTAGGCTTCAGATGGAAAAAAAAAACAGAAAATAATCGGAAGCTGGTAATTGAAAAAAGTAACATTCGATTACTACGAATCGAATATCTCCAAAAAATAATTAATTATAGACAAATAAGAAGACCAAACCGACCGAGTTGTAAACTACACCAATGAGCCCTATGTCGACTCATCACGATGATAGCGACTCGGGTGATGAAAACAGTGATGATGATGATGGTCAAGATTAGGATAACGAAAAAAAAATTACAAATACCAGCTTCGCTTCAACTGAACCAAGACCTGGCAACAGCTCTAGTTTTGACTTAATAGAAGGAATATCTATTTTACCCCAAGATTAAATTATTACAATTATTAACCTATATTTTTTGTTGATGTTCTAATAAATATATAAATAAATACATAATATGTTGATTTTCATAATTTAATAGCATTATGACGCAGAGTAAATAACGTTTTTGCACGTGAGTGTACCATGCGCGAACTTACCCCCACTACGTCGACAAATGCTCAAGAAGTTTGCCGACTATTATACCAAGTTTCAAGTCAAAACCACTGTAGATTTATATATTAGTATAGAGTATAAGATTCCGTTAGTTTTTTGAATGCCTAGTAATTGAGAAATTAATTAACTAATGAGTTAAGGACTTAAGTGAATTAATCTTAATAATACAAGACATTTATTAGATATTCAATTGATTAATTCCAAATTTAGATTCATTTATTAACATAACTATGCGGTCCAATGCCTGATATTTTTATTGCATATATGGGTGCACGAGCTCACAGCCCACCTGGTTTTAAGTGGCTACCGGAGCCCAGACATCTACAATGTAAATGCCGCCAGGCACCTTGAGACATGAGTTCTAAGTCTCAGTTTTTACAGTAGAACAGCTGTCCCAACCTTCAAACCGAAATGCATTGCTGCTTCACAGCTGAAATAGGCAGGGTGGTGGTACCTGCCCTTGCGGACTCACAAGAGGACCTACCACCAGTAATTACAAAAATTATAATTTTGCGGGTTTGATTTTCATTACACGTTGTATTCCTTCACTGTGGAAGTCAATCGTGAACATCTGATTCGTATTTCATTAGAAAAATTGGTACCCGCCTGCTGTATTAGAACACCGATGTATCCCTCTATACGAGGGATGCACCGGACGCCTTAGGCCTAGAACGCACTAGGGACTGGCCGCGATGCGGCCTGCTGTTGCGGCAAGCCACACATCAATGTTTACATGATAACAGCGTACTGATTTGAGGCCAGCCGACAACCTCTCCGGTTGCTCTGGGGCTGCGGCCAGCCGCACTGGTTGAATGATGCGGCGCGCCGTATCTCCCCCACGCAGTTAGCCCAAACGCAGCGCGACGCCCGCGAAACCTTGCCAATCGTTTCATTTATGAAACGTGTATGTACGCAAATGAAAGTTATTCATAATGTCAATATTTTTATTTTTTGTTTAAACAAATATGTGTATACAATACATATATAATTGAATAAAATTACTTCTTAATAAACACGAAGTTTTGCTGAAATGACCACCTAGTTCTCCGTGTAGTAATTTTATCAAATGTAGGTAGACAGCCCAATTTACAACTAACAGTTTGTTTATTTTCAACAGTGAGATTATAATGCAACGCTGCATATTATTGTATTAAGACTTCAATAAATTATAACCAAAATAGTATGTACACACTCCAAGCAATAATGTAGATATTAACAAAGCAGCATAACACACTACATAACGTATTGCGTTATCAGTTTCGATTTTGTCAAATCAGGCTATCTTTCGTCATTTCGAACTTCTAATATGTACAATTACGGAACTGTTGAAATTACCGTAAATATGGATGAAATGCAATCGCACCATTTCATCAGGCATAAACCGGTAAGGTATATCACAGCAATTCGAATCAGCCCAATATAAGCACTTATATGAAAACTATTATTATTCTTCTCGAAAGAAAACAATTAACAAATGGAGTGATGTATTGACAATTTTATAATTATAACAATAATTCCATGAACAGTCATCAGCTCCTTGAGCTTTTACAATAAATACATGTTATGCCATTAAAATAACGTGCAATAATTTATAAGTAGCGGGAGTAGCCAGAATAAGGTGCAGGGCGTCGATAGGGCGTCGTTACTATGTGGACAGAGCTATCTGAAGAGCTTCCTTGTGGTCGTTACTTAAAGTCATGAGACATGAATTAAATAATTCGGCATTTGACTGAAAAAGAAAAAGTATTTATTTGAAGTAATTTTTTTATGTTTATTTAAAATCAAAAATAACAGAAGACATGGAACATAAATTGGTGCCAGAAATACACACCAGACAAGAACACGTTCATCTCAAAACCAATCAACCAACCTCATCCTTCATCAAAACAGTGACTCAGTTCAAGAATAAAACCCAATTCTCTGAGGTGATTAAAGAACCATCGATACCTATTTATTAAATTTATATTAATAATAACAATTAACAATAATATTTACCTGTATCTGTCGAAGTAATGCAACCATTTGCGCATAGACAGGGTTATCGTTTGGTACAGCGTCGGCGCGAAACGCTTCGGCGAGTGTGGCCAGCACACGTTGCGGGGCATCAGGTGTCGACAAAGCACCGTGTCCGCTGCTCGCGAGCTCGCATAATAAGGCGTACACGTGAGGCGCTTCTTCGGTATCTTCAGTCACCGGTAACCATGTCAACCAATGCGTGATGATTTCATCCCTATTTATTTGCGAATGATTGTATTTGATAATTTTAGCGACGGCAGAAATAGCATTTTCAGTTGCATTGATCTTTTCAAGAGAGCGCGCGTCCGGCTCTGCGACAATGGCGGCCAAAAGAGGTACAGCTCGTGCGCAGGCGGCTGCAAACTGTACGTCACCAAACTGTGCCAGTACGCCGCAACCGTAGGCCGCGGCTTGACGCACTTCCGGTTCAGATTCACGTAATGCATTCAACATTGGCTCCAGGAATATATCTTGATACTTCACACAAGCAGGACCTGCAGTGAATAACATCTGTCTCAGAGCATATAAACTATTAACGATTTTATTTCGGCTGTGACAAAATGACTTACCTCCGAATTCTATTATGTCATCAAAAATACAAATGGCCCACTGGCGATCAGAATAAGGCCTATTAGGCGCAAGTAGCTGCACAAGATGGGGCAACAACGTGTCGAAATGAGGATAGAACGAATCGCGGTAAGCAGACATGAGCGCATGTAATACATCTGCTACGCGAGACAAACTGTACACATCCTCATTATCTTCATCAGCTAATTGTTCTTCTAAGACCTATAATTATTAAGTTTTTATTATGGACATTTTTATCTTAGATTTTTATGTTTAAACAATCAAAATATGAAGCTTCTGAATACAACGATAAGACACACCTCATCATAATCCTCGTCGGCACGCTTTTGTCGCCTTTCAGTAGCCCGTTCGAAATGTTCAGTTAATAGCTTGTTGAGAATACGCAAGACTTCCGCCATCATCTCATTGTTAGAAAGGCAACCCATGCCCAAAAGTTCGATACACTGCAAATTGTAATCTAATTACTATAAATTCGTAATTTGAGAGAATAACAAATGCCTTCCACAAAATACAACGTACTTTGGCTAAGCTGTTGAGCAGTTCAACTTGCACTTCTTGTTCGGGCTCAGAGTCAATGGCTTTAAGCAGTTCAGGAACTATGTAAGCCCACATTCCTTGAATATACTGCGGGCCGCGAATGCGGGCGCATTCAAGGAGATAAGGCAGGGATTCTGCTGCAGCAGTTCTCACATTATCGTGAAAATAAAACTTCAACATGGGCACCATTAGCTTTACAACGTCTTCAGCATATTCAGCAAATGCTTCCTTTAGTTCTCGAGCATAGCAAACTAACATGTCACAAGCAGAAGCTTTGTCTTCAAGTCCTGTAAAATATCAAACTATGCTTAATTAATTATATATGTAGTCAGACATGTAGTCAGCTAAAGAAGATGTGAATTTAATATAGCAACAAGTGTTGACCATGTTTTCACATGCACATATAGGAGTTCAGAAATAAAGTGGTTGTGATAAAAATTAATCTCTGATACCTGTTCTCAGTAAGATTAAGTCTTATACAGGTTGCCAAATGCCATGCCTGTCACGTTAAGAAAATTGTACTATGTTTATAACCTTGGTGTAATTATTAAGTTTTGAAAATTGTTAATCTCAATCAAATGTATCAAATATATAGTATATATAAGTAACACACAAGTGCAAAATAAAAACAGATTCTTATATACTACATAAGAAGTATCATAGATATATAATATTTATAATCACCAGCAGTTTTAATGCCGAAGTTTTGTTGTTCGCCTAGTGTGACAAAATGCCAATCAAGGTCTCCTTCAATGGTTTCTAAATCTTCATTATCAAGAAGTGCTACTTCTGGCTTCATTGCTGCTGTACGCATTACCGGCTCCATAACCATCGGTAAATATTGTGAGAATTTCTTGCCTATTTGAACAATAAAGATTTAATTTATGGCATGGTAGTGATTGTCTTAATTTTTTCGAGTACCATTTATTTTGATAGCAATATGACCTTCAGTGACATTGGTTGTGAAGGTAATCATGTATTCAGTTTTTACACTAAACAAAAAAAAAACATTACTTGAAAACAAACATCCTTCATTATTCATTTTCATACTGTCTTTTATAAAGGCCACACTTTAAAACTTTATATTTGAGAAAAAATACTTACCCATTATTCTGCAAATTCTAGACCAGGCTGAGATAAGATATGATGTCTGAGGATCATCAGCAGGCAACTGTTCACCTTCTGTGTGGGTCTTAAGAAGTAAATCCATCACTTCAGATGCATCAGACATGAATTTCTCTTCTCCAACAGCTAGACCTATAAATTATTTTTGATTGTAATAAGAATTAATTGCTTCAAGCTTAATTTAGTTGAAATGATTAGTTAAAATTATTTATGAAGTTGTAAATCTTTTACAATATGTATGTAAAATGGGCAAACTATTTTTATTAAAACCCATACACCTGAATATTTATGGCAAATATCCAGGACCTTACTGATCAATGAGACCGCATAGGATGTGTAAGTAGAAAAATGTATCATAGAGATTTATTTTCTTACCAATCAAACTGACACACTCTATTGTCTTGCCACGCAGCATCTTAAGTTGATCAGTAGTAGCATTGGCAATTATATACTTCAGACAGGGCATGAGCCTGTCATAATATTTGACAAAGTCTTTCTCAACAGTGTCTGCAACCGAGGCGATTGTTGTCACAATCTGTTCGAGTACCAGTTTTGTACCACATTCAACCAACTGTCAAGAAAAGATAAAAAAAATAAGAATACAGATTTTTTTTCAATTTAGCCACATTATGGCTATTGTGTATATTTGTATACAAATAAATGAAGTTGAAGTTGTAATTGAAAAATAAAAGTATATAATTAAATGGCATTTGCAAGAATATAGCATAATTATATAGTAATACAGTACTTTTTAAAAACAACATCTAATGTCTTTCTCATTATTTTAGAAAATTACAGTTCATCATTCAAAAAAAAAACTGACAAAATTGTGAACAAAATCAGTTTAAAATAAGGAAATATTTAATTAATATCAGAACAGACCACAGCAAATTTATGACTAGGTTTGGATAATTAGTATAAAGTAAGAAATTTATGGTAGTGAAAATATGTATGTGTACAGAGATCCCAGACTTTCTATAAAAGAGAGAAAGGGAGCAAATTACCACATTCAATATACCAATGCTATGGAAGTCATTTGACCAAGATGTGATCATATCACTAACGAACATTGGGTAGTGAATACTCTAAAATTAATATGAAAACCACAAAAGTAATCTAAAACAATACGTTTTAACATCATATAGATTTAACTCACCTCTTTAAACTTTGTAGTTAGGACGGCCTCTAGCTTTTTCATTAATGGGTCAAGATACAGAGTCAAGATAGGTTTGGGACAGTCTTCACTGAAGTTTACTAAAGCAGCTGCTGCATGAGCCTGTAAAGACATGAATTAACATTTAAACTGTCAAAATAAGGTAAGTGTATGTGTCATTTTTATGTTTGTTATGAAGAATCTTTGAAAATGAAAGTGTTTGTATAATTTCAGCCACACACAGACAGGGTGGAATAAAGTCCAGCATTTTCTAAGTGCTCAGAATTCTCAGTTAACCAATAGGTTTACTCTTGTAATGTATACAGTTCTATACAATCAAAGATGGCATATATTCCAGAAACCATATTAATTACTCGTTTTGGAAAATTGGCATTGGTATCCTATACAATGTTAATGCTTGCGAGCATGATAATGTATAAAATAATCAACTCATGGCACTGCTGGCCTATAAAATAGAATTCATGACAGGAGTGCACACAGACCATTAACAAAACGAGTTAGTGTGACACTAAGTAAATTTGGGTTTGTGTTGAAGGTAAAGAGAAAACTGATGAGATACAGAATTTAGGCTCTGATGAAGCCATTGATAGGACCTGAAATATGCATATGAATTAAGAATGATATGATGCACAGACTATTCATAAACTGATATTGAGAAATAAACAATTTTTTTATTTAAGATAATTCCACTTGACACTCATGGTAATTATGGTTTTGATCAAATTGTCTTTTATAATATACAGAATATTTGATAGGTGCCATTGGTGCCATAGCTCTTGTTATAAAAATGTTTTTGCTTACCTGTACACGCGGGTTAGCATTATCATCAAGCACCATCAGAAGTCCAGGTACAACTTTGCTGTGGAATTTTTTTTCAAACACTGGTGCAAAATCAGTTGACATTTGCCCTACTGCATTGCAAGCTGCATAACGTACTCGGGGATGCTATAAGGTAAAGGAATATATGATGTTAATTTATGGCTTAACAATATTCTTACCAAAACAAGATATTTTGTAAGTATTAAACAGTTTTCCACTTACAGGGTCACTCAGGTAATTAAGAACAGCAGTAACAACTTGGTCGAGCATCTGTTCCATCTGTTTATGACACCCTTCACCAGCTGAGGAGACAGCCATCAAGGCAGCATGGCGTCTCTTCCAATCTTCAGATTGCAACATTACAGGTACTTGTCCCACAATAAGTCCCAGCATTATCTTGCCACCAAGACCACAGCACATGCGGTCCAATGCTGATTCTGCTGCCACATAATTCCTGTAAATTAATAAAGTTTATATTTAATAATTTGATTTGACGATGAACTAAGTTTATGTTAGTGAAATATTAAATTGAATGAGTTTAGCTTGCCTTTGTATGCGTGCACCAAGCTTTTTTTTAGTAATCAATTAACATCACTACTGTGTTTATCTTGGCTATCAACATCAAATGATAGTCAAGTCACTGCATTCAATATTATAACATTAATGTTAGCGAGGGACTGACACTCATATACAGAGACACATATGAATGCTAATATTCTCGCTGTTAGTTTAGTAAGATCTTCTGAGAATTCATAGTAATGTATAAATTCAAATAAAAGACCTTACAGGTTTTGAATTTACTTTGAATAAGTTTGTTCATCAGCAAGCAGATTTATCATATTATTCAATACGGTAATTCTTATTTTATCTAGGTTGGGTATGGGGGTTTTTAACCAGGTTGAAGCACTTTGCTTACATAGCATTTAATTGGTGCTGTCCGAAATTAACATTAGAGTCTAATTACAAACACTGTAGCATATATGTAAATCCTTTAAACAGTTAGGCTTAAATCTGTAAATATGATTACATATTTCCTATCAAGACCTATGTTATTTGAACCATTTGGGTTTGCAATATGAGAATCATTAAAATGGTAACTTACTGGTCATTATCGTCATCAGCAGTGTTGTCCTGTATGGTCCAGTCAGGCTCTTCATCAAGCTCACACATCATCTCAAGTACAAGTGGAGTGAGCATGCTCACGGCATTGGGCACTTGTTTACGCACCATGGCTGGTGCTGTCTCACATAAAGTTACCATTGCTTCAAGTGCCAGTTGGCGCCAGTTATCTTCAGCATCTTTGTCCCCAACCACCTAATTTGATTTGTAAAATGATATTTTTATACCATACAATAAATATTTTGCTATATCAAACTACAATAACAGATATAATTATTTCAAATATCAATTGTAGCAATAAGACTCTCATTGAACTTCAATAGTGATACAAATTAATGTCAATTTAGCCACTTTTAGTTTCTGATTATGCTTTCAAACAAAAATTTAACTAAAACAACAAGTAATGACCACAATCCTAATTAATGGGGGCATGCTCCTTAAACATACACTAAGGTCACAAGTTTACTGGCACTCTTAAATGAGTAGTTTTATGTTTTAGGGTTCTACTTTTTATGGCCGTTTCGTTTATAGTCTCTTTACCCATTCCCAATTTTTTTGTAAATGAATTGGTAATTTTAGACATTTTTTACATACCTTTATGCAAACTTGGAATATGGTCTCCAGCTGGGGTCGGAGAAATTTAGGTGTTGATTCTGCTAACTCAATGAGTACTTTCAATGCAGAGTCATCATCAGCTGCTTCAATAGACAGAACTATTACCTGATAACAAAAACATGTACTATTTCATTCAAAATATAATACTATCCCTTTTGAAGATCATTTAAGAATTTAAATGTATTGAGAATTACTATCAAACTCCAGCTTATAGACAAGGCTGGTGTTAGCGAAATTCCAAATTCAATTTTGCACAATTTGGCAGTAACACATTTTATTATAGAAAATGTGCACGTAGGAGTATTTGTGCATACATAAAAAAAAACTGTTGAGTTTATCATATTAAGCAGGCAAATATAATTATTCACTTATTTTTTCTTTGTAGGTTAAGAATGCTTCTGATCTTGGCTATGGATGTGATCAGTGCACTATTTACTGTATAGAGAACAAATCTACAAACCTGCATCAAAGGTAGAAGAACATCACTGAAATGCTTTTGTATGATGGGCTCCTTATCGTGTAGTAGTATAAAGGCGCCTACAGCTTTAACTGCCTGAGTTCGCAAAGCCATTGATTCATTTGGCTGCAAAGCAGATATTAACATGCCTTTTATCACATCCAAGTTTTCAGTCTGACGATTTCCAAATACACCTGGTACAGACCTGTTAACAATAAACAAAGATTTATAGTGTAAAATAAAACATGTAAGAAAAAAAATTGAATTAAAATAATTGAAACTTACGTAAACATTCTAATACCAGCTTCTTTGATGTTTGGATCTTGCGCACTGGCACAGGTAAACATGAACTGTAGGAACTCAGGCCACTGGTTGTTGCCATCGTCATCAATATGATTCCTAGCCAGTTCAGAGACTACATCACAAACCTGATGAGTAAATGGACATTTTAATAAAAAAAAATGTTTATTACTTATTTATTTTTCACTGTGAAAGTATTGTTGTTCTAAAGTATTTAAGTAAACCTTAAATTCAAACACACATCCCCAAAATTTATAAAGTAACATGAGTGAATAAATGAATAAGCTAAAAAAAAAAATGAATAAGCTAAAAATAACTAATGAATAAGTGATACTGATCACTTATTCATTAGTTTTTTTCCAAAACCACATCTTTCACCACATCATTTTTAATATTTTTAAATAGATCAGTTGCAGAAAGGTTTGGTTCAGTTTAATGACTAATCTACTACAATTTACATCTCTCTCTGTAAGAGACAGATTCATATGTTCTCAACATGATGCAATATAGTATAAAAACTATATTATTGTGACAGAAATATAATCAACACATCCCAACTAATAGGACTAAAACAAGAACTGATTTTGAGCACATTCTGATTTCAATATCACTGAAGGACAAAAATACTCATCATTGTTCATAAATAACATTTTAATTTTTTTATACAAAGGACAATGCCCAAAAGTGGGCCAACTTCATGACAAAACTATTTGTACTTGAAAAACTATGCCTTATTTTTTCATGTTGTTTAGTTTATGTATCAACATTTCTTTCACCCTGGCATTGTTTTACAAAAAAATTAATTACTTATTTGATAACATCCCAAAACTGAGTGCCATAGTTTTTAAATTCGCCAATAGACAAAGGGAAAATTAGCCCATACAGCCTTATAGTAAACTTATATGCTGACAAACAAAAGAGTCTGTGACTTGAACAACAAATTAAAAAAATTGCTAATGGTTATAATTCACAGACTTTTTAGTTTATTGTTGTTCAATTCAATATTTATGTATTGTAATAATAATTATTACTTAAAACCATGAATTATTTCATATTTTTAGATATTAATGATTCCATTAGTAAAAATCTCAATGGCCTACCATTACTCTTCTTATATATATGATCAGAGAGTTTTGGCAGCAACCCGAGTGAAGCGTCACTTGAAGTTTTATTTTATGTTTTTTTAATAGCTTATTGTGATGTATAATATACAAATTGGGTGTTGTTTTGTGTATTAAATGTCAATAATCGTTGTTCACGATTATTGAGGCATTGGAATAAAACTGTGGCTAACATAGCAGTGACTTTTTTTTTTTCAAGATAAAAGGTCTGCGGAAATTCACGCTCACTCAATGTGCTATTCATCAAGTTGACGTCAAAACTCCCAAAAAGCAATAAAAAGAAATACACCGGATTTTTATTAACATAAAAAATATAACTATGACAGACTAGGCTGTATAGGCTACGCTCTTTGCCTGCTTGATTGCAAATTTCAAAACAACAACAACAATATCGTTGCCGGCTTTCAGATTTCATTTCATTTTATTATTATTATGAGGATATAATAATAATAAAATGTACGTAAGGGCTTATTTCTAGCAACATTAACCACAATTAACTTATTTAATACTGTAAATAATGATGAGAGCGATTATAGATTTCGAAGAAAACAATTAACAACTTAATTTTAGCTGCAGAAAAAACAGATTTCTCTTAAACCTGGGTGAGAATATAAAAATCGTTTTCTGAATATGAAACGATATTTCTTTGTCTATCAAATTAAGTTAAAATCATCATCACCCGACAACTTTTTTTAGGGGCCCAAACGCCCATAGAATATGGGCATTGTCCTTTTGTACTATACATTTCTTTAAAGTTTATAAAAATCTCCATGTATTATTACCACCTTACAGTCATCTTCAGAATTTTGTTAAACTGATTACATAGCCTCCCCATAGATTTGATGATTGAGGACTTGTTTGATAAATTCTTATTAGATAATGATGATGATAAACAGTATTTCAAGCAAAAAAAAAACAATGAGTGGAGAAAACTGATAGCTTACAAGTAAGCCTTCAATACACAGATATGCCTTAATTAATTTTAAAAGAGTTTAAACTGGGTGTTAGCATTCACATGAAGTCTATGTGGTATGGTGACCACTCAATATTAGAATATAAGAAGAGAAGAGAAAGAATATCATCCCAGGTGTACTGTTGCAGAAAAAAAGGAAAGGTATTAAGTATAAGTTGTGTGAAGTGACTAATACTGTCAAAAATAATAAGCAGTGACTAATTTAATATTAATATTTTCTATTCGTGTTCAGTATTACATTCTTAGAGTTTCAGAAACAAGTGTTCTCTAATTATTTTTTGCATCAATTGCTTTTATTACATACTCATACATACAACTCACCTTTCTTCGTAAGTACTGGGAAAGATCCATTTGAAGAGTGAGTAACAATTGTTCTCTGAGCACTGTCTGCTGCTCAAATGGCAATTTCGGGAAAAACTCAAAGAATTCTGCACTAAATAATCTTCGTAACAGCACGGCAGCCGTTTGACGCACATCTTCGGCAATGTCTGCATTTTGAATTGAATTCACTAGGTGCACTACTTTTGTTTCTGTTGGAATGTTGTTGTATGCGTCCTTTAAAAAAAAAATCAGAATTCAATCTATGTTCCGCAGTATATTAGGTACCAAAAATTCCCGCTAAGGTCACGGGCACTGCCTATTTTCTTATGTAATGAAATAGACAAAATGGTCATGAACTTGACCTCAACCTTAGTTTAAAGTTACGACCGAAAATTTTCACACATAACAATATTGTAATTAACAACAGCATTGACAATTATTATTATGATGCGAGTGTATTCTTTAACTAACCTTATTTTTCTACATTAAACAAGACATGTGCGTACCCGCCCTCCTAAATTCCAAAAGCGGTTGTATGTGGCGGTACCAATGAAGTAAGGTTTGAACACAAAATAAATCAGGAAAACACCAGATTACTCAGTACTAACAATTTTATAAAATAATGAATGGGCAATTGCTATTATATTTTATCGCTTCAAAAAACTATATTCGTTCGGAACCTCCATGACCACGTTTTGACACGAGGCTTTCTGTTTTGTCGAGACAAGGCAGTTTATTTATTTTCATAGTGCAATAATTGCAAATAGAAATTACAGAACTTTATCTTACCTCTGCTTGGGATCTGATATCATTATCGGTTGAAAGTAAAGTATTTAGCAACTGATAAAATTGCGCCTGATCTCCTGCCATGTTGAACTTCTTCAAAAGGAACAATTTTTTTCATCCAACCAACATGCCATACTACTGGCCACTTTCTTTTTTGTTGCCAGTTAAAAAAACAATGAAAACATCGACTAAATGAACATAAAAAGTTGGAAATATTATGTACCTAGTACCTTTTCTCAACTATTTTGAGATTTATTTCACTTGCTGACAGAGAGGTCCGGTATTGGGAACGTGATGAATAGATTATCGAATTTTGACAATAAGTAAAAAAAATGTTATTATATTTAAATTTATTGTCTTTTAGATTGTTCAGAATTTAGTTTTTCACAAATTAAAACAAGAAATTGTCTTAAATAGTGTAATTAAATTTGATTTAGTAAATAGCACAGATAATTTGACTTATTGACTGTGTAAATAAGTCCGATTAAGTCAAAAACTAAACTTTAAAATTTATAAAAATTAGCATAATAATAAAATCACTTCCATAAAATTATGTCTTTAGTTAGATCTTGTAGGATTGTGTAGAACCAACTTACATAAGTGAAAATCTTGAGCATAGATATTACACATATTATTTATCTAGAGTTTGAAAGCCCCCTGAGTTTTGACTCAACTTTATTGTTCTAGACTTTTTGGCGGGAACGCAAGGAGTGAAGTTGTGTGATTTGTTTTATTTTGTCTATTTAGTGTTTCTTCGGGTTTAAGCTGCTTATCAACTGTTTAGTATCTGTAAAAGTGCACAAATGTGGGAAAATAAAACAAAGCCACTGGATGTAACTCTTCGGGATCCTCCCAAAAGTCTCAGTAAATGACTACCTACCATTTTAGTGAGATTATATTTCATCCCATATTATCTCATCCCATCACATTTCATTTCACGTCATATTATCATTTTTCATTTATGAAAAAATATATAAACAAAAGATTAGGCTGTATGGTCTGACACCGTGGCCTTTCCAGTTGGTAAAATAAAATTACTACTACTTTATATTTTTAATTGTGTCTAAATACGAAATTGAAAATTGAAATTATCAATAACTCACTCAGTGATTTGTACACACAATTGATTATGAATTTGTTTGTTATCAAAACCATTTAATACGCAGGTTATTATGGTAGGTTATAAAATAATCTTATAGACTTCAATTTCCAAATAGTTAATAATGCTTTTTTCATAGATCATCCTAACAATATAACGTTACAGGAGATCTAATATATCTTTCTTAAAAAGGGGGTCTGAAAAATTTTCTTCGGGTATCGGTTACGTTGTCTCCTTTATTGCATTAGTAATAAAAGCAACAATGTATGAACAGCAGGGCAACTTTTTATCCAGCAGTCTGACACAACATAACCATAATTTTACTCGCCTGTGCACCATCCAAAAATAAAGATTTTGAGGTTCGAAATAATGAAAATAATTACTACCACGCATTTAGTACCTAAGGTATCCAATTACTTTTCAGGCTAGCTCAATAATTCTGGCAGGTCTTGGTATGGCAGCGGTCGGTTTCGCCGGCCGATATGTTCTAAAGCAAATGCCAAACGCTTCAATGAAATTTGCCGAAGCAGTGAAGAATTTACCTAAATTCGACTCTGAAACATTAGCAAATTCTAAATATTACAAAGGTGGATTTGAACAAAAAATGACGAAAAGGGAAGCGGCTCTTATTTTAGGCGTGAGCCCCACTGCCAGTAAAGCTAAGGTGAATATTTTTGATCGTCTTTAAGCACCTTTTTTGACAGCAAGTGGTCATCTTTAGTCATGGATACACTTGGGAGTGGTAAAGGGCAAGATAGGCCTTTTTTGTCCTTCAAACTAGAACAACTCAAACTGTTATGATTGCAAAAGAAGTAGGACCATACCTGATACAGTGCTAAAAATGGCTAAAGCCCTGCTGACACATGAGGGCCCTACTTCCTGGCAAGTCTACGTGAGCAGTGAAATCTATCCAGGTGTACAAGCTAATATTTATGATGCACACTTCTTCTCCTCCTTTCTTTCCTACTACCCTCTGCTGGGGTGTAGGACTCGAATCAAATCCTTCCATTTACATTGGTCTTGGGCAGTCTATACATATATTTAACATCTGCATAACTTAGTTTTAATGTTATTGTTAGCTGTAAATTGTTGTATTATAACTAATAACATCTGTAACTTATAAAATGGGTAGTAAAATTAAATAAAACAAGATCAAAAATGTTTCCTTAGTTAGACAATGTTTATAAGTACATAAAAAGTACATAAATTTACTGTAAATTCCAATCAACTATTAAGTATTAATTTTTCCTTGCTTAGATGAGTCAACAAGCTCATGCTCCAAGTTGATTTGAAGCCCCATACATTAAATGTATCACACAGAATACTTCCTCAAATATCAACCTTGCAGTTGAAGTCTCCATTGTTTTGTATAGGTTGTTAACCTTGTTTAATTTAAAACATTAAATATAGCGATATGAAACGTGTCTTATGGTGATTATACAGAATACATACTTGATTTTCAGCTATAAATATCGTGGTCACATAAAAAGCCCGTCATTTAGATATTAAAATATGTTAATAGTAATTGTACAGATTATTTCATTCACAAGTTTTTTTTTTCAGATTCGAGATGCTCACCGTAAAATAATGCTATTAAATCATCCTGATAGGGGTGGGTCACCCCTCATAGCAGCAAAGATCAATGAAGCTAAAGATCTACTTGAAAGTGGAAAATCATAGGCACAACAATATTTTTTGTAAATACGAAAGTTTTGCACTTAGTTTTGATTGTGATCATTTTGTGTTTAGATTTAATAATGAATTTAGTATTAACAAATGTTTAGTTATTTAATTTTTAGTTGCATTACAAATGCAGCTGCTAAGTAGAAATATTTTTCAAATTACCATGGTTTTTTATTCTTAACCTATTTCATTGAATTTTCTACAGATAGTGCTCATTTATATGTATTATGCCATAAATTCGTGTGTGGCGGGTAGCCATCATACAACGCAAGGTAATTGACAGATGCCTGAATCTGGCTTACGACATTTTCAAGATAAAGCGCATATATACAAGTTCCGAATAACAACATTCGGACCGTCGGTCTACCGAGCAATATCACCCGCTCGGTGGAAGATCTTCCCTTTGTCGACCTTCGTTATTTTATAAAAGCTGAAAGTTTCTCTGTGTATGTCTCCAACACAGGTAAGAACGACCCCCGATTATAGTTTCGATTGTGGTTACTTGGGCAGGTAACAGGCAGTAAAGGTATATAAAATAGTACCTTAAATTCGTTAAAGTATAAAGGTTTTTTTTTTAATATTTACTCCAGAATATCTTTAGAAATCATGATATCCGTTGCCGGACACTTTTTCCAGTTGTTACCCCCTGCCAGACACCCCTAAACTTTAATAAATTTTAATTATACTTTCGTTATACTATAAAAGCTAAATTTTATATATGTTACTTAGGGACATATAAAAATATGTTACCCCAATAGCCGGACAGTTTTAATGGTTCTTACATCTTGCCAGACACATTGAGAGCCCGCTGTAGGTGCGAGCGCGAGGTAGCAACTGTTCAAGCGGGTGTGAGCGAGATAGAGTGCTTAGTCTATTGTGATCTTTTACTGCACATCAGCTGTCGTTTATAGGATTTATCCGTTCTAAGCAGTGATATCGAGGCGCTACTCGGCATGGGAAGCTATGTCATTCTGTCGGGCGACCTAAATTGTAAACACATTAGGTGGAAGTCACACACCACAACCCGAATGGCAGGCGGCTCGACGCGTTAGTCGATGATCTCGCCTTCGATATCATCGCTCCGCTAACCCCGACTCACTACCCGCTAAATATCGCGCATCGCCCGGATATACTCGACATAGCGTTATTAAAAAACGTAACTCTGCGCTTACACTCGATCGAAGTAGTTTCAGAGTTAGATTCAGACCACCGCCCCGTCATTATGAAGCTCGGTCGCGCTCCCGATTCCGTTCCCGTCACGAGGACTGGTGGATTGGCACACGCTAAGATCTACTACCGAGTTATGTTAGAGATTCGCTCAAAACTCAATCAGGTATGTAATTATTATGACAAATTATTGTACATAATTTTTTTATTATTCAAATTGTATAATTTTTCTTAATTTTTTACAGAAACTGATGAATAAGGCGATATCAATATCGCCTTATTCATCAGTTTCTGTAAAAAATCGACGATTTCAATCGAATTTCAATATCGACGACAATGAGGAAAATTATAAGAACGATTAAATATTTTTCTTTACATATAATATTTTGTTTGTACTTTATAATATTAAAATAACATTTTTTATTTTCTATAATATTGCTATGAACGTAATAAAATAATTTTTTTATTGGATATCTTAAAAGATCACAATAGATTAAGCACTCTATCTCGCTCACACCCGCTTGAACAGTTGCTACCTCGCGCTCGCACCTACAGCGGGCTCTCAATGTGTCTGGCAAGATGTAAGAACCATTAAAGCTGTCCGGCTATTGGGGTAACATATTTTTATAAGTCCCTAAGTAACATATATAAAATTTAGCTTTTATAGTATAACGAAAGTATAATTAAAATTTATTAAAGTTTAGGGGTGTCTGGCAGGGGGTAACAACTGGAAAAAGTGTCCGGCAACGGATATCATGATTTCTAAAGATATTCTGGAGTAAATATTAAAAAAAAAAACCTTTATACTTTAACGAATTTAAGGTACTATTTTATATACCTTTACTGCCTGTTACCTGCCCAAGTAACCACAATCGAAACTCTATAATCGGGGGTCGTTCTTACCTGTGTTGGAGACATACACAGAGAAACTTTCAGCTTTTATAAAATAAGGAAGGTCTGGCTGTCGCGGGCTCATGGGCTATTAATCAGCCCCAAACGTGGATTTTAACCAGTGTCGGGGGCACTTTCCACAAAATTTTTGGGATACACTCTGAGCAACTTTTAAATGCCAAATATTGAAATTGTGTGGCTCGACAAAAAAAGAATGTTCATAAAATTTAATACCATTTCCGGTTTTTTATATATATCACAATTTTATTTTGAATAAAATGAAAAATCTAAAAAGTATTTTTAAGTCACCCATACAATACAAAAGAAGTAAATAGAATACGCGTTATATGCCGGAACAATTGTGAGTAAAACTCGTGCTCTGAGAGCTTGCTATTTAGAGCTTTTCGCATACAAGGGTACGCAACCTCCGATTATTTATTGATCGTCTTCCTACATATACTTCATAAACACATCTCAACATAAGAAACTTGTTCTTAAATAAATTAAATCTTGTTATAAAGTTTGGCTGTGTAAACTATATTTCTTTTACAAAAGGTAATGATACTAACATACGCTAAAACAAATAACAGAGCAATTCTATGGGCGCACTGAAGTAATGTATGGGCGCATACAAAGAGAAATAGGTACAAAAATGTCATAGTCGAAATTCTGTAAGAAAAACGAAATACAAAACAATTAATATAGGCTATGCAAAAGTGCTAGTCGCCGTTTGGGGTATGTCAGCGAAAGCAGATGTTGCGGGTAATAATCACAGAACTTAAGATATTAGATAACTGAAGTAATGTTAGTAATTCTCTCAGCTTGAGTCTGTGAGCCCACCTACCTGTCCGCGCTTAGCTGGATTAGCTCTTAGGCTACCAGCGAATAAGTAGGGAAAAAAGTGTAAAACTGAGACATTACTCATTTCTCAATGTTATTCTGATCTCTCGATCGTTGATGTCTATGAGCTCCGGTAACCACTTAGCATCAGGTGGGCTGTGAGTTTGTCGACGATAGTTAATTGTCGACAGTCAACATCACTTGGAGACCATAGAGTAGAGCCAGCCAAAGATTAAGGGGATACGATTGCAGACGGAATTTTGTTTGCGCCCGCCAGTTCAAAGGCACATCAGATCCCATGATTGGTTCAACAAGTGTAAAATAGTATTTATATTCTGCACATTTTATTCTCAGGCGAAAGGCTGACAAGGATTTTTTTTATGCTGCATGAAGGACTTATCTGTCGGATTACTCGTAATCTTCGTTATGAGTGGTAGAAATTATGTAAATTGTTTATTGGAAGGAAAAAAATAATTCTCATAAGTTTCAGAATACTGAATTAGCATCGGTCTTTATATTAGATTAAAATAATTGCTTGTACCAAATGAATAAAATAAAAACATTTTCAACGCCTCAATAGTCTATTCAATCAAAAATCTAAACATTTATTATGGCAATACTTTTAACAAGCAATCTGCAGCTTCACACGAAAACCATCAATCACAGTACATTTACACACAGATATAAGTTAAAAAATTATTAATACAAAAATATCAAGAAAATACTATTTAAATATATTTTTGACACTAACTATATTATTATATTAAACATCAAATATTATTCTAGCACTATTTAAACTTTAAGAAGACGTGAATCTTTAAAATTGTACATTTTTCGAAATTATTAACAATAATAATTTTTCTAGGAAATAAATTCAAGCGAAATTCTATTGAGCAATCCGTAACCTAATTTTCAACCATTCTCGCTGTAAGATTAAGATATCTCAGCCACTGATGATATCATAGTTCGCACGACAACAAATTACAAACATTAGATGATGTACTTTAATAGACTGTTAGTCATGAAGCTACTTTGTGGAAACCTACGCTTCTATGAAACTATTCGAATTGACAGACATGCGAAAATTATTGTCACTTGTTCACAACTGTTCAAAATAAACTAGTACATTGGAATAAACACCTCTGTAAATTTATCGTGTTTCAAATGTATACAAATAAATATAAACCAAACTTTATTACCGTCTACCGAACCTAAATATTACTGTATCACTAAGGACTTATTCATGAATACCCAAACGAATAGTTGGTATTCATTTTGTTTTGCCTGTTTCCCATTAACAAAATAATATAAATCGCTATATATTTTATTATGGGAGATAAATAATGAATATTATCTACAAATCAATACAGGTACAATTGATATTTGTACAAAATAACAAATAAATAATAACAACACTAAAAAATATTTTAATGATATGCAAAAATAAAATAAAAATTACAGCTTACACGACTAACTTATACGTAAAATACTTAAACCAAAATGCATAGCATCAAAAGTATTTATTAATATGTCATGTGTGATTTTAATATATTTCAATTTCATGATTTTAAACTGCATCAAAAATGTAAAGAAGTGTAAAGAGACAGACTAGTCTAATGTGATTTTCTATGATTTTGTGATTCAAAGTTTTATAAATGAAATAGTAGAAAATATCTACATTTAAGACACAGAAAAATTAATTAAATGCTCTATAAGATAATTCACCAAAATCTAATTAAATCATGAAACATTGATTTGTCATGTTATAAATGATGACTTATTTTTTATTTAGTGGGATTTTTATGTCAAGGAGTTTTGTGTAGGAGGAGTTTGTAATACTAATAATATTATATGAAAAACATTATAAAGTACTAAGTATTACTGAATTTGGTTTTAAATTCTATGAGATCATCATTTCCCATTATGCTGTTGGATGTTCATCGCGGCTCCTTTTGTTGTTGTTCACGGCGCTGTTTCGCGATACGGCCTCGTAATTTAATTATGGTTGTGTTAGACAACGTACCGGGCACTTTAAAAATTGACTGAAAACAATAAAAATAATTCATTACACATTGCTTAAATAAATAAAATTATTTATATTTTGTTTACTTAAATCTCAATATTCACCTGCATAAACTCATGGCAGTGCAGTGCGCTAGCATTTTTAACGATTGCCTTAAAACATTCCGCCAAAGAAGTGAAATCATTGCACTGCATAATCGCAGCCTTGTTTGCTTTGATGAGTGTTAAACATACTCTGAATAGTATTTTTGAACCCTCGTAAAACAAACAATCCCAGATCCGCAATACGGTTTCGATTGGTAGAACTTCCGCAAAGAGGCAAACGAACCATTTCGTTGTTATAACGGCCCACGGGAGACCTAAAATAAATATATTATTAGAATAAAACCATGAAACTAGTTCTCACGATTAGTATAAAATGAACTATATAGTTATATTAGACTCCAAGCAAGCGTGTGTTCTCGTTTGAAGGGTCTATCAGTTACTGTGCCATCCTCTTGGTTTAGATTTTTTTATATCATTAAATTCATTCACATGTACCATTGTTTTTTTTAATAAAATTTCGTCAGAATAGAAACTGGATTTTTAATGAATCATTATACTGCAGTAGCATCAGATAAATGGATAACAAAGATAACATGAATTTATAGCTAAAAAATATCATTTTGAATGTGATAAAACTTAATGTGGTAAGCATTGAAGTATTTTTATTGTGAGATTAATTCATACAAGACCAGGCTGGTGACGGAAAACGTACATTAAATAATTCTGTAGACCGGATGAATGACATCTCATAGCACCGAGTTATATATTTACTTAAAGAATTTTAAATTCTAAACGAATAAAATAATTAAACGAGATTTTATCAGATTTGAATCTGCAAGATATGTTTACGAAGATCCTGTTTATGTAACTGTTTTGAATCATTAAGAAACCATATGTGAACCATCATCATGATCTTAGTTTTTAGTGTGCAAAGAGTATTATTTTTTTACATACTACTAATTTTCTCTGTTTTGCATGGATTATTTCTTTTATACATTTAATGTCTGCTCAAATCCAAAAATACATTTCTTATTAATTATTCTTCCATTTCTTATTAAAAACTCATATTAATTAATCCTGTATACATTCCATACCTAAATTTATAACATGCTGATGCACTTCTGGTACTTTGGCTTTGACTAATTCTGAGAGAACTTCAATATCCACTATCAGACCGTCCATTGTTTTGGTGTAGTAGTCTGGTAGAATCTTCTCAACCAGTACTTTCAGTAGCCAAAATGATGTTTCTTCACTTTTAGTAGCGAGTAATAGTAAGCCTGTCAAAATCAGATATTGATTAGATTTAACTTTTTTTTAAATATTCATTAAGTCCTAATGGTTGACAGAGTACTGACTGTTCTCACAATTATATAGAAGTGTTACAAACTAGTAGACTTTTTTTTTTTTCAGTCTGAGGGCCGAACCTCCTACGAGGTTCCCGCGCCTAGGGGGTGCGCGGGGTATGTGAGACTCAACGATCTGCAGGTGTTGAGAGCAGACCGCGGGCCCAAGGAATTTAGGGCCCACCCACTAAACGACTCCCCTGCACTCTTACACCCGGCGTCCGATCTCCGTCCGGGGTCAAAACCCGGTCAGAGTAGGGGGGTTCCCGCGGTCAACACTACAACCAGACACGCGGCGCCACCCCGAGGACGCCCGACCGACGGGTCGTCGAGGCGATAGTCGACGACCAACGACGTCGGTCTCCGCGGTACGGCGGCTCTACCAGGCCGCCCGGGCGATGCCGCTGGTGTTCCGGGATACCCCGCTGAGCCAGAACCCGCCTGCCGGGTCGGAACGCGATACACCGCCGACCGGGTTGCTCTTGCACAGTATGTTCGGCGACGACAGCGACGACGAAAATGCGGACCGCATCGCAGTCCGCAGCCGCCGACGCGTCGTCCCGTCCTCCTGGTGCCAGCGCACTAGAGTGACGGTAGCGTGCGGCGCAGTCTCAACCCCCTTAGGTCGCCCCGTGACCATCACCGGGAGGAAACTGCCTCCTCATAGGGGCCGGAGCTGGACAAACGCCCTCCTGCGACCCCCGGCTCGACGGCGGCGGCCGCGGCACGGCGCCGAGGGGGAGGAAGAGTTCTCCCTCTCCCGTCCCGCGGCCTCCTTCAGCGAGATGGTGGACTCGCAGAAACAAAGTAGTAGACTGTATCAAGGTATCGATCAAATTCATGTTATTATCGCTTGTGAACCTCTCTCTCTGATTTGCAAAAAACTATTCAAAAATATTATATTTGGTTAAAAACATAAAACAAGAATTTATATTCATAACAACCTAAAAATTAATTAGGCTAATAAATCATTGCAGTTGATTAAAATTAATCAAAATGGTTATTTGATTACTATTATCAGATATGATTAAAAATAGAAAGTGATACGATTTTAGACTAGAGTATTTGCCTAATCAGAACCACCATCTTGTTTATATTTGCAATAACCATTCTACTGTGTAATAATATAGGGATGGGAAATGTTTATTTTTTCCCACTTTACAGGTGTTCAGGATACAATGCAAAACAGTTTGAATTAAATCCTTGGTAGCTCATATTGGGCAAAATGAGTGGGCGTTTGTCTAGGATATGGTGTAAAAATAGACCTCACTGCCACTCAATCTTCAACACGGGGCATGCAATTGCTAACACTTCACCTGGGAAACTGTTTCAACAAAAATAGCCACTCATTTCAACCTGTTTCATAATGTATTTAGGCTTCAGTAACCACTTAACGAGCCTAAGTTCAAATACCAAAGCAGAGCTATAATAAAAATATAGTCTTATTGCCATGTTATTGTTACTTATTATTAAGTAAAGCAGACAACATGATTAAAAACTTCCCACTTTCAACTTGAGATTGACCATTTATAGTTTAGGACCAAAATGAATTAATCAAATTAACAGGTTCTATGTTCTTAACTCAGAATTTTATAGGCAGCATAAGTTGTGACAAGGCTTTTTACAAGACAGTGACATTTGTCACAGAGCACCAGGTACTGTTGAAGAGTAAACAGTGTTTTACCTAAATCAATAAGCACCTACACATATGAATATTACAATTAAATCAAGTTTACAATTTTAGATTCTATTACATATGAAGTTAAAAAAGGTTTTAAACCTCCTTCTGTTATCTTTAATCACTTTATTATTTATTCTCGCAGTCCATTCTTGTTATATATTTTCATTAACTTATAATCTGTTATGTAAGGCAAGCCATCATTTCACAAATACTGTTTTTTTTAATCAGGCCGTTTTTATTATTATTTAGTATGCAATAATAATATAATTAATAAATTTTAAGCTGATATTTTAAGGTCACAATGAGTTTAGCTTCAAAAACTTACCTGCAATGTAATTAAGACCTTGGCAATACCCGACAAGTCTGTTGTTGTGAGCATAGGCAATCAGAATGTTGAACAAATGTGTTTGATGGTTTGCCTCCTTTGTAAAATATATATTATCGGGAAAGGTTCTAGGCAAGTCTGTTTTCACTAAATCCACAAGCTCCTTTTCAAATGGACTGTCTAATATTTTCTGATACAAATCAGGGAATTGTTCTCTCATTTTATCAGCTTCAGATATGGCCATCCACACTGATGGTCGGTGTTCACCTATAATATGAAATTTTTTATTATTATAAAAACGCAGTTAAATATTTGGAAATAATGTGTTCAGTTTGTTTAGTTGAACTTACTAGGTATTCCTTTACGAACATATCGCTTGATGGTGTTGGTTCGTTTGACCGACTTTCCTTCGCCGAGTAGAGCGGCCCATTTTTGAGCACGAGTAGCGAGAACTTTTAAATAATTTGACATAAAGTCTTCGTAGCTCTCGTAGTCAAAGTCATCGTGCCTCTCAAATCCGTACTCGTCTACAGCGCTATGTAAAGAAAAATACAATATAACTATTTGCTAAGACAAAAATGAATTACTTCAATGTTTATTTTTCAATTCCCCTTCACAGAGCATACCTGAACGTTGAATGCGCCATTCTGAAACTGTATTTTATAAAGTTTTATAAGTAGATCATAATAATCAATACTAGAACGATATAAATTTAGTTAAGCCCCAAAAATATACAGCCTCAACTTCAGAAAGCCCCACATGACGGATGAGATCGAATGAATTATGTAGGTACCTACTGGTACCTACCTACCTACCTACTTACTTTACTCTTTGAATGAATGAAACTGAATGAAACGAATGAAACCCACCCAAATAGTTTTTGATTCGTAGCTTTGGCCGCATAAGCCGGCAAACGGAACATTATGCAAAGTTGATAGTGAATTCAATAAAACCTGACAAAATATGGTTATAATTTGTTTAAAATACGTATTTAAATATGTTGGAGTTTGAATATAAATGTAATGGCAGGCAACACTTGACACATGATTACAGATTTCGAATATTAGAATTATTTTAAATGTTTAAAAAAGACAGATGATTGTCTTCTCGTAAGAAAAAGTCAGTACTTCTCATCTAGCCACGGTCGTTCGCTTCATCGGAAAATGAAATGGCGGAGCTACTTCACAAACTAGAAACCGTCAGTATGGAAATGGGGCTTGCTATTAATAAATCCAAGACCAAGCTAATGATCATTGACCGTTTCAAACCTATCCAACGCAACAATCTCCTACATGACTACGAAACCGTAACCCAGTTCCCATACCTTGGCTCACTGATTACCAACAAAGGAAGTAGCGAACCGGAAATACGAAGACGGACTGGCATGGCAAAATCTGCAATGACCCAACTGAGCAAAATCTGAAGAGACCGTAATATTACCCATCGAACTAAAATACATCTGGTCCGCACCCTTGTCTTCTCCATTGCTCTATAGTCTATATAGTGCAGAGACGTGGACACTCAAAGCCGCAGATAGGCAGAGAATCGACGCTTTTGAGGTGTGGTGCTGGCGACGTATGCTACGAATACCATGGACAGCCCGCCGCACCAACATATCTATTCTTAGGCAGTTAAAAATAGAAAAGATTCAACGTCTATCCACAATCTGCCTACAAAGAATATTTCGGTATTTTGGTCATGTTGCACGTAAGGATACCAGCAATTTGGAACGCCTTGTGGTGTGTGACCGGTAAAATAGAGGGAAAAAGGCCTAGGGGTAGAGGTCCCAAACGATGGTCGGACCAAATAGCGGAGGAGCTGTTATTTTCATACACTATTATACACCTATCAGCGACGCACTCCACCGGGCTGCAGGGCGGGATCGATGGAGACAGTTGGTTGACGAAATCGGACGGAGTCACGATCCTCAGCAGTGAAGGACCGATCGAAGAGAGAGGAGGAAGCCCTACTTTGAAATTGTTAATTTTAGCTAGCCTCATAGAGCTATTTGTCAACATAATTGATTTAACAAAATATATGAGGGAGAAACGCTTTAAAAAGAATTTTTTTCATGGTTTAAAACGTAACACGTACGCAATGAATGAAATAAAGATGTTCAAAATTAATTTTGCACATTCTAATTTCTGCGTCTTTGAGACACTAAGTACGTGTTTTTTTGCCTTCCAACTCCATTTAACTCTGTCATATATTAAGTGTATAATCTATGACTCTGTCTAATAATGTCGAGATCTGTAATTTCCTTGTGAAATGATATAAAAAAATCGTAAAAAAAGTAAGTTTAATGTCAAATGTCAATTGGTGTAAATATTTAAAGTTTAGAATTTGTAAGTAGGAATGCGGTTTAAAAACTGCGTGAATGTTTATTTTGGTTCTATCTAAATGTTATAATACGTTAAAAAAATAGTTGATGTTCATTTGAAATAACGTACCCAGTTTCCCTTTACACCGAATTTTGACTACATTGCGATGGGTCCACCCCCCGTAGTAACGGGGATATCTCCAAAAGAGGGTCCTCCTGGAACGAGAGTCACAATACGTGGAGAATTTCTTGGCACTAGTGCTATAGATCTAATCGGTAAGTAATTTAATAAAATCGAGACTCAGTACGATGGGTTTGCGTTTGTCATGATGAGCCATATAGCGGGGACACGCAAGGTTGTACGTCATTAAGATCAGATAGTGGACTGGCGCTAAGACTGCCGAATAACTATTCAGAATCCCTTAGACAGGCACTTGTTTAAAGCTTACTTTCAACCTCCATAGATACTTATAGGACATGACTTACCTACTTGAAACTTGTTTGCGGGCTACAACGACTATCGATGTTACCGACAAAATCACAGTGCCGAAAAACTTCATTCTCTGTTTTGCAACTCATGTAACATTCCAGTAAAACGGGGGTTGCAGTGTCAGGCACCACTGTGCAGACTATGCATAGGGGATTCGCAGTGTACATTGTGGCGGTACCCATCACAATTTGCAAGATATTTGACAGATGCTTGAATCTTGCTTACATTTTCAAGATATTCTTGTATATATACAAGTTCCCAACAACAACATTCGGACTGTTGTTTTACTGAGCAATATCACCTGCTAGGTAGAAGATCTTCCTTTTGTTGTTATCCTACATACATAAGATAAATATGCTTGTTAAAAGAAACATTCTCAGTTAGGGAGCCTACTAGTTGCACCAACATTTCTAGTTGCACCTTTTTTTAGTTTTATTTGAGGGTTTTGAATTTGTCTCTCTTTGTCACCAAGACCCATTCAATCTTATTTTCATACACTATTATTCAGTTAGTGTAATTAGATGTGTTTATCATTTATTTTAGGTCTTAAAATATGCGGTTGTGACTGTCTGCTATCAGCCGAATGGAAAAGTAAGAATAAAGTAGTTGCACGCTCAGGACCATGCAAAGGACTTGGAGATATTACTGTCACCACCCGTTCTGGAGGAGAGGGTACATCCACAGTTCAGTTCCGAGGTAATAAGTGACTTCTTGTATCAAATACAAATAGTTGTTCTTAAAACTAGAAAGAAATAAAAAGTCAATTACCAATCAACAAATTCATCCTTGTTACTTGAATTGGCAAACCAGTGCATTTTAATAAGTTATTTAGTAACCATGAAGTCATTGGCAGGCATTGTATCTGTACATTGATATTGCCAATATCAATGAGGTGATAGCAATGCTTTATGATCAGGTATACTATAGGTGTAATAACTTTTGATGGTATTAAAAACATTAATTTGGGAATTACTTCTTCAGGTTACCATGAATCAATCGGTCCTGTAAAAGAAAGTGCAGTGTGGGTAGAGGAAGCAGCGCCACCATCTCTGCCATGGGGTAGGCGGCCCATGTCTCCAACAACCTACACTCCACCTGACCCTCTGGGTTTGTCAACCGAAGGGGAAGACTGCAAATTTCCTGAAGAAGAACTACATGAGATGTTTCCCGATGGGTAAATGATTTTCTGATTAAAAAGATTTTAGGGACAAAGAGTTAATTTGAGTTAGTTAAAATAATAAGAATTTTTCATTCTTGGAATTAAATTTGTTTTAAAGTTGTATAATACTATAATGCAATGAGTATTTGAGAACCATTCTGGAAAGCAAAAGAAAAGTATTACACCTGATGGATATCAACACAATAAAATATAAGAAAAATACAATATTGTACTTATTCTTTTTGCATTATACCTAAGATATATAAATACAAAATAAGCTGCTTAAATACTCTTTAATCTATTATTTACACTGTATCATCAACACTCAAGTCATAACTCTTGTCACTATTAAAATACATAAAAATCTAGTTCAAGTGTGGTATCACCGTTTTCTTCTCTTATCTTTTCTTCTTTGCGACATGGGATGTGTAATCCAAGTGCTATCTTCTTTCTTTTTTTGTTGTCGGGCATATTGTAAGCTGCATGAACACCAGATAACTCTGTACTGCTAATTTCTGTCTTTAAGTAAATATGCATACAGGTTTGAAGGGCTGTTATACAGTATAATTTAGTATTAAAGACTTCAAACTCTTTTTTAAAGTGCCCGATGAGTTTGTCTATATTATGTATACCAGTACAAATTGTGTAACAACAACAATTGTACAACAACAATAATTGTACAACAACATTTAATAGTTAAAATGAAATTATTTACAGATCAGGTAAATTGTCAGAAGAAAATTTTCAACCTGGATGGTATTTATTGGAGCATCACAGCAACACTTCTTTTGAAGACTTAAAAGCCGGAATGGTGTTCTTGCAGCGAAAGGTGAATTTATATAAAAACTTGAACTTTCTTACAACAACAAAACTGACAATAAAAAGGTAGAATAGCAATATACACTTATAACATAATTTTGTTCCTTAATTATGAATGTTGTTCAATCAAAATATGAACATTAGAGTTGTATTGTAATATTGTAATGGTAACACCTAAGTTCTAAGTTCTTAATTTTATGTTTGGCGCTTGGCAACACTCTCTTTCGTTCCAGCCTTTTACACCCGTGCATGGCAAGTTGTAATTTAAATTAATAAAATCAGAATAAACGCAAATATTCAATATACGAGCATGTATTTTATTTATACAGATGTCATTCGTAAACACAATTATAGAAATAAAATGCTTCCTATAAGAGGATTGAATCACAGCTTAAATTAATTTTAAAACAGTTCCAAATCGAAATGGTTTAATTTGTAGGTAGAAGGTCAGAAAGAAGGACAATTGAGCTTCCTAAAAGCGAACACTGGTGCTGTCATGGATCAACTCGACAGGCTGGTTCTACTTAAGAACATGTATGAAGAAGATCAGAGAAAGAATGGCAAAGAACCGTTACAAAGTCTTGAAACAGCTATTGAAGGTAAGTCTACTGGTGGTAGCACCTCTTGTTCACTGGTGGTAGGACCTTTTGAGAGTCCGCGCGGGCAGGTACCACCACCCCCCCCTATTTCTGCCGTGAAGCAGTAATGCGTTTCGGCTTGAAGGGCGGGGCAGCCGTTGTAACTATACTTGAGACCTTAGAACTTATATCTCAACCTGGGTGGCGCATTTACGTCGTAGATGTCTATGGGCTCCAGTAACTACTTAACATCAGGTGGGCTGTGAGATCGTCCACCCATCTAAGCAATAAAAAATAAAAAAAAGTCTGCTGATCAATGTTAGGAGGTTGTGTAAGGGAACTCTAAATTCTCAGTGTTCAGTGTTCTCAATCAGTATAATGTCTGTCTGATGCTTCAATTTGGAGCATGTAGTTGCTTCCTACGGACATAGGTGGATTGAGACGTGTTGTGCAAGTTTGCAACATGCCTCTACAATTTTTTGTCAAATTGTATAGTAGTATGAACTAATATGTCAATAGCAACAAGAATGCAATTGTTTCTTCAAAAAAATTCATTGAAAAAGTCTCCGCCAAAAAAAATAGACATGTTACTGAGATTTTATTTCATCCCATCATATCCCATCCCAGTTCATTTAATTTCATCTCAACTTATTAAAGTTTGAAATTAATGAACTTTATCTCATTTCGCTTTATATTATAACAGAACTAGCTTTTGTCCGCGACTCCGTCCGCGTGGAATAGTTACTTTGGCATAACCCTAAATTTTACCCCTCACTGCATTTACGTAGAAAGTGAAAATATTTTTGAATTATAGAATGTTAAGGAGCTATTTAAATCCCTATTTTGAAACATTCTTTATTGGTGCCTTACCGTGATGTTATAACCTATAGCCTTCCTCAATAAATGGGCTATCTAACACTGAAATAATTTTTCAAATCGGACCAGTAGTTCCTGATATTAGCGCGTCCAAACAAACAAACTCTTCAGCTTTATAATATTAGTATAAATATGAGAAAAAAATATATAAACACGGCTGAAAGGTCCCGTTACCAGGCCACAAAAAAAACTAGTCTTTTTATTTGATTTTATATTGGTGGTGTATATTCTACTCTATATTTTTCAGATTCGATTAAACTGGCCGATTCGTTGTTCTCGGAGATATTGTCGCGCAAAGAGAACGCGGACAAAACGCGCGAGGCGCTCTCGTTGCTCACTCGCCACAAGTTCCTCTTCCAGCTGCCGTCCTCCATAGACCAGAACATACGCAAGAAGGAATACGACCTGGTCGTTAATGACTACAACAGAGTCAAGAATCTGTTCGGGAATACAGATGTGAAGGTATATTATCGATATAAACGTTTTTAATTTGAATATTATTATTTTCTAACTGATGTTCTGCTAATCGAAATTCGACACGTAAAGACTGATTGATTTTTGCTTTTATTTTGCCAAATGTCAAACAAAAACTTTTATTTTTATATTTTTGCTAATTTAAATAAAGATATTCGATATGTTTCAAAAATAGTTCTGCAGGTGGAAACATAAAGAAAAAAAAGATTAACATTATTAAAGTTAAGAGTTTTTAGACAAACGTAGATCCGATTGTATTTTACTAGTGCCGACACTGTGGGAATTGCGTATATTAGATTCTGCATATGTTAAAGAAGTACATTACTGTCATTACGGCTCCAAATATCTTTTCTTTTGATTGCCATTGTAGGCAGATTAGCATAAACCCATCTGGTATTGAGTAGTCAAAGTCGCTCATGATCATCTGCAGTGCCGAGGGTACAGCCAGCCGCTGTCTCGCGTTGAGGACTCCCCTCAGAGTCCAGTTGCGCTCGGAAAACATCGTGCAGCGGATTTTATACTAAATTCGATGGATGCGTGGCATAAAAGATCTCCGGAAACGTACTGTGGGTGATAGGCACAGGCGCAGTGGTGATAGGGTGGTGTGGATGGTATCTACTTCGGTTGAAGTGAAAATAATTCCTCAGAGCACTTCTCAAGATGTATATGTCATACCCGATCCTGTGGACCGAATGGTAAACAGTCGACGTCGCCCTAAACACGTCATTACGAATCCTGCCGATCCATTAACGGTGCTTTTAGGTACCTCAAGCACCGTTAATGGTCGCCGCCCTCGCCGAACCCGTCGCCGTCCTCGCCGAACCCGTCGCCGTCCTCGCCGAACCCGTCGCCGTCCTCGCCGAACCCGTCGCTTGCGACGAAGGGCTTGGCGAGTGAATTAACTCATAGACACAGCCCACTGAGTTTCTCGCCGGGCCTTCTCAGTGGGTCGCGTTTCCGGTGGTAGATTCTGCGAAGCACTGCTCTTACTATGGCCAGTGTTAGCAACACTCCCGGTTAGAGCTCTGTGAGCTCCCATAGACGTCAAAGAGAAGCTGAAATAGCCTCTTAAGGCTATCAGCATAGGTAGGGAAAAAAAGTATATGTTAGAGTAAAGTGACTGTGACATAAGGGCTGTCGGTGATGTTTGTATGCCGCTTGGCTACAGAAAACCAAAACAGTGTTTGAAAATATTTAAGATTTTTATCGTAATTAAAAAAAAATACTAATATTGTACTTATGAAATAGCTATTAGAAGGGAAAAGGGAATGTTTTTTCTTCCTTTAATTAAAAAATTCGATCTTTTGACGAATATGTAATTAACGGTATCTTACTGCGGAGTTTTAAGAAACTAATGCTCTGTGATTGAACGAATGTGAATAATTGAAGGTCAGTTTTACGGCAACCATTAACAGCAGTGGATAAACGATTGTGACTTCGACTTCATAATATCTCAAGGCGGGTGGCAAAGGTCGCGCCGTAACGGGTGTGAGCTCCGATATTCACTTGTAGGGTATACAGTCGGTGGAAGACCTTCCCTTCGTCGTAAAACCTCATACACACTTAATACCAGATGGACCGCGAGGCCCTTCGAAATAGCAAAAAGAACTCATATACAAATTATTATTGGTAAAACTACGATTATTTTTTTGTTAATAACATAATAGTAAACTGGCCTTTGTACTAATTTCCGATTTTCTAAAAAAATAAATAAAAAATTACAGCTCTTCCAAAAAATATTATCCGAAATCGATAAAAAAATTGAAGATTTGAAAGAGAAATTGTTTGTCAGAATGAAGACCATGCCCATCAATGTCCAGGAACAAATGAAATATATCAGGTGAGAAACGACTGATTATTGTTATCGAATCTTTGTTGCTTCGATCGTTTAGACATCTCATTGCCGGACGAATGTCTCGGTTCGTTATGCACGACTCGTTTGATGATATTCCGTCATGAGCCCTGTACTTAGAGAGCCACTGCGTTCATCTTCTTTTCAATCATCGTGATGCCGCCTTTTATCCGGCTTTGGAATGATCCTCCCTTCTTCGAACGAGGTCAGCAGAGAGCACTCTGCCCATAAATGCAAGTTTAAAACTTCGTTGATGTTTAAATTGAGGCCGTTAGCGTAAAAGTGACCGAAGCTTGCCATAGTTAGAATGTTAATAATGAAGTATGAATTTATATTTATATACTTCGTAGCCAAAAATAATGTTTACAAAGCCATTTCGTATCTATGTGTGAAACTAGGGATAAACCTTTTTTTGCAACAAAATTTATTATGTTTTAAATAAATTGCAATATATAAAGCACGAATATGAAAAATTGTGGGTTAGACCACTTTTACGCTGACGGCCTCAATTAGAAGTCCTCAGACGTGAATATTGTTTTTTCAATTGCCTGCAAAATGTGACATGCTATTTAGCCGTCGCGTTTTTTATTTATTTATTGCCTAGATGGGTGGACGATCTCAGCCCACCTGATTTTTGGTGGTTACCGGTTCCCATACACATCTACAACGCAAATTCTGCCACCCACCTTGAGAGACGAGTTCTAATGTCTCAGTATATAATTAGTTACAACGGCTGCCTCACCCTTCAAACCGAAACGCATTACTGCTTTACGCCAGAAATAGGCAGGATGGTGGCACCTACCCGTGCGGTCTCACAAGCTGCCCTAGTATCACTAAAAGCGTTGCTCGGCGCCCCTCTGTTATCATCGTAATTCTGTTGGTCGGTTTCAGGTTGTTAATAAGTTTGAAATGGGAAGAGGACGCGGCGTGGGTAGCTATAACCGCTCGCAAGGAGTACCTGATGAGTCTCCTGAATAAAGTCAAAGATCATTTCAAACAAAAAGAAGAACAAGACAATAACGAGAAAGGTATGATATTATTTAGAGTAGTTATTTTTTGCAATTACCTCCATGTGATACTCTTCACGCGTGGATAGCTTCAGAGGTCGACGTTTGAAGGTGGGATGGATAAATATTTTTCCTCGCGATGTGTTTTATACAACCTAAACTTCGATCAATAATACTACTAGATTCGCGATTAGCGCTTCAAAAACGGCCCGAAAAATAAGACCACAAATTTATTTGTGGTCTTATTTCAAATTAGTATGGTCCAATCATAGCCAACACTAAGACGTCAAAACGCTGCAATGCGCGTTCAAAAACTGAGTAAAAAACCACCGTAACACCAAGGTTTTGGAAGGAATATCTTTTTTTGGTAAATTTATATTATTAAGTGTTTTTCATAAAATAATAAACACAATTATATTGTAAATAAAACACAATTTACGAATATTGTAATTGTTTGGCCAATGTTTGCAACAAGACACCAACTATTGTAACAAACATCACCAATTCTTGAACAGGGAATGCATAGAGTAGTTTTGTTATTTTATAATGTTATTTTTGTTTGTAGATTTCCTAGTAGCCCTTTGTCGCTGTGCACAATGTATATATATTGTCGCGAAAGAAAGAGGAGAAGAAATATACAACTCTTATAAAAATTCTAGAATTGTTCAATGGTGGTGGCAAATCAATGCAAAAAAGTATTAAAAAAACTTTATATGTATGTGTAAATATTTTAAGCGTATATGCTGAAAAGGATTTGTTTTCTGGGGGAAACGAACACAGCCATAAAATAAGCCTAAATTAAACTGATTATAGAAAAATTCATTGATATAAGATTACATTATATTTGTAAAAAAGAAACCGCTCATATAAAAATGACTTCTAAAAGACAGCTTTATAACAAACTGAATCTGTTTAAAGGTAATTAAACCTACATTATTGCTTTAATTACTTCTGTATAAAGAATACGTGGAAAACATGTTTCGTGTTTCCTTTCATATTTTTTTTACTTTATTCAATTTTATTTTTTATCACCTATTTGTTGTAATAGCGGCAATGTAAAATATTATCTACTACTTTTTTGAATCGGTCAAAAATAGTTGCGATCATACAAAACAAACCTAAAACAAATATGTATATTCTGCAACTCTATGTCTTTCAATACTTACTGTGTTCTGAGCATTGAAATGTAATACCAAGAACTACATCTAGTTCCACAATACAATAAGCACGAAATTTTAAACAAATATTTTTAACCTTATAAATTAGGCTTTAAGTATCATTTTAGAATAAATATTTTTGCACTGATGTCTTTTTATGTTCAAGTGACATTTTAAATTTATTCCATAATATTCTTTTTCTGACGAAAGGACCTAAATACATATATTTTGCAATGGTAATTAAACTTTATGTTTAAGTATTAAGGTTTATAATAAACTGAAGTCGTTAACATTATTAAACTTTTTTCTAAGAAATGAAGATGTTTTCGTGTCTGCAAACGTGGCCACTGGAGCGTCTTATTTTTTTTCCTGATCTTTAATCTAGTACTATTATTGATCGAAGAACCTAAACATCATATTGTTCTTTTATTAATTAGTCTAAATTGTATTTTGTAGTTTTTTTTTTATAACAGGAGCCTTATAATAAATTTATATATAATTATTGGTGGTCGGACCTCTTGTGAGTCCGCGCGGGTGGGTACCACCACCTTGCCTATTTCTGCCGTGAAGCAGTAATGCGTTTCGGTTTGAAGGATGGGGCAGCCATTGTAACTATACTTGAGACCTTAGAACTTATATCTCAAGGCGGGTGGCGCATTTACGTTGTGGATGTCTATGGGCTCCAGTAACCACTTAACATCTGGTGGGCTGTGAGCTCGTCCACCCATCTAAGCAATAAAAAAATTTATAAAAAAAACATATATAATAGACGCCCGATGTATTCGTATCGAGCTATTCGGTTACGTAGGTATTCAAATGTCGTAGATAGTATTGATCTTGCTAGTAGATGGACGTACTTATTGACGGACAAAGTTACACAAATCACTCCCACAGTGAAGGAATAATGTCTTGCAAAAAATATGTAAATATGCGTAATTATTGGTGGTAGAGTGTATTCCTGTCTATTACACACAAAGTAGTCACGCTTTTCTGGTTTGAAAGACGAATCCACTGAGTTTCTCGCCGGATCTTCTCAGTGGGTCACGATTCCCAACTAGTGGTAGATTGAAGCACTACTCTTACTAGGGCAGATGTTAGCGAAATCTCTTACGTGAGCTCGCCAACAATCAATGTGAAATTAGAATGGCCACTCGCGCCTACCGGTATTTATGTGATATAGTTATGATGATTACCTCATCTTTCAAGGTAGGCGGCATGTTCATCTATGAACTCCGGCAGCCGCTGAGCCCGATCACTCATCTGGTGCAATAAACAAACTTTTAGGCCGTAGTGTCATCCGGCACTGAGGAGTGCCACTATCGCAGCCGCAAAGCATTCGTGTGTTCTAGTCTCAAGACTGATTCGCAGCTACTGCCGTAAAGCATTCGTGTGTTCTAGTCTCAAGACTGATTCGCAGCTACTGCCGTAAAGCATTCGTGTGTTCTAGTCTCAAGACTGATTCGCAGCTACTGCCGTAAAGCATTCGTGTGTTCTAGTCTCAAGACTGATTCGCAGCTACTGCCGTAAAGCATTTATGTGTTCTAGTCTCAAGACTGATTCGCAGCTACTGCCGTAAAGCATTCGTGTGTTCTAGTCTCAAGACTGATTCGCAGCTACTGCCGTAAAGCATTCGTGTGTTCTAGTCTCAAGACTGATTCGCAGCTACTGCCGTAAAGCATTCGTGTGTTCTAGTCTCAAGACTGATTCGCAGCTACTGCCGTAAAGCATTCGTGTGTTCTAGTCTCAAGACTGATTCGCAGCTACTGCCGTAAAGCATTCATGTGTTCTAGTCTCAAGACTCGTAGCTACTGCCGCAAAGCATTTATGTGTTCTAGTCTCAAGACTGATTGATTGATTGATTGATTGATTCATCCGACCGATTTCGGTCATGGCGACCACTTTGACTCCTATCCGTCGATTTGAAGCTCGTGCGCTCGAAGATGGCTTATATAGGTAGCCTATCTTCCCGGCAAAACTCCTTTCGCATTGAGGGCACGTAAGCACGCCGTTCTTATAATTATAGGCTATGGCAGCAGGAGGGCGGGCCTTTAACTGGTCGCGTTTCTAAACAAGGTCAGCTTTACGCTGATCCTCGAACTCGCGTACTTGGCTGTTAACCATCCTGCGCCATTCTGGCCGCTGTGCCGCCAAGCGCTTCCACTGAGATGGCTCTATGAGACTAATCATATTACAACTAGAATGTAAGGAGACTTCCGTCTCAAGATGCACGTTGAGTTAGTATGGGGTCGCAGGGAAGCGGCACAAGTCCCGCGAGGAGGGCGAGGCGGAGCGTCGCTCGGCGTGGTGCGGAGCGGCGTGCGCGGCGCTGTCGGCGGAGCTGGCGGCGCTGTGGGCGCTGGCGCGCGCTTACTTCGCCGCCGAGCTCGCCGGGCAGCCGGCCTTATCCGAGCGACACGCGCAGTTCAAGGTATTTATTAATACGTTTTTATTAGCTTCAGACGTATGTATGTTAAACTGCCTATTCTTGCCTATTTCTGCCGTGAAGCAGCAATGCGTTTTGGTTTGAAGGGTAGGGCAGCCGTTGTAACTAACTATACTGAGACCTTAGAACTTATATCTCAAGGTGGGTGGTGCATTTACGTTGTAGATGTCTATGGGCTTCAGTAACCACTTAACACCAGGTGGGCTGTGAGCTCGTCCACCCATCTAAGCAATAAAAATTAAAAAAATGTTAGTATGTATTTTTGTAACGGAATCTTTGAACATGATTTTGACCCCCTTCAAAACGTCGGATTAACTAGAAATTTGTTATACTTATTAAGGACCGATGACAATTCAATATTAAAAAGTATAATTGAAAAAAATATATGAAAAAATTTAAAATCAAGTAAACAAGGAAATATAAATAATAGCTTAAAAAAACTAACAAAATACGCTTTTATATATAAATTTATTATAATAAATTTTAATAAATTTGAATTAAAAATAGTGTAAGAAAAAATGATTTTATTGTAAAAAAAAGCGTGGGGTGCATGGTATCAGTAGCTATAAATATTTTATGAACAGATATGAGTAGAAGGGTTATTTTGATAATATCCTGAGAAGCACCATTTTTTCTTACACTATTTTTTAAACTATTATTTATACTTAACATAGCCGGTCGTCATATATTTAATACTTATTATAATTTTTTATCTTTTTATAGATATTACTTGATTAATTATATAAAGATTTGATTTCACTGATGCTTACTTGTTAATTCGGTAGGCAGCGGCTTGGTTCTGCCCCTAGCATTGCTGAAGTCCATGTGTGACGGTAATCACACACCACCAGGTTGGCCATATGCTCATCTGCCTACAAGGGCAATAAAAAAAAATCCTTTGACCACAGCAGAGAATGGCAACTTAACTGTCTGTCTGTCTTTGCACAAATATATCAGCTTATTTTTTTCTAATATTAACATTGGCTTCTGTTATTTGATGTTAATGTTGCAATCGTCTCAAACCCCAATTTGCACATTTAAATTACTCATTTT
The DNA here is from genome assembly GCF_030267445.1 of Bombyx mandarina. NCBI lineage: Eukaryota > Metazoa > Arthropoda > Insecta > Lepidoptera > Bombycidae > Bombyx > Bombyx mandarina. The sequence continues at coordinate 12,719,674 of NC_143221.1, forward strand.
TTTTTAAACATTTTCCAGGAAATGATAATAGCTGGTGTCGAATTATTTTCGGAGCATATGCGCGCCTGTCTGCTGTCGGGCGGCGGCGTCACGTCCGCGGACGCGGCGCGGGCCCGTCTCGTTGCCAATCTGCGGCACCTCAGGGAGGCGTACGAGTCTCTGCTGAAATTGGATCTGCCCTCACAGGTACCTACAGCTCGAGCTTCTCAAGTCACAAATCGTCTTCTCGCATTAAAACTGTATAATCTCAAAACTTACTAATTCTACAGGAGAGTGTTTTAAAGGTTTAACATGTAATATCTTTAATATTAATCATCTTTGCAACATTTACTTTTTATTTTTTACCAGTTACATTATCTATCTTTTAAATTACGATAAAATGATTTATTAATTTTGTTACTAGTAGTCAAAACGTAGGTAAACTAAAAAAAAAAAAAACTAAACTACGCTCTTTTGACAGTATTTATCGGAAAAATACTGGTGATACCAATTGTTTACGCATATTAACTCAATTTAGAATATTTTTGGAAATTGTACACTTTTAATGCGAAAAGGCGAAATGTTTTTTTTTTTATGATTGAAGTGTTACTGGTGGCCCGGAGGCCTTTCCAGTTTCACCAGGACAGGTGGGCAAGCAAGGCTCGGCTAGGAGGAGTGGGATTTGCTAACAGCTGCCCGAGCGCCTCCGAAGAAGACCTAACAACTCAAGAGTGGCTGCTTCGCGAATGAATCTACTACCGAATCGGAATCGCGACCCGCTGAGAATATCCGGCGAGAAACTCAGCGGGCTGATGCGTGGGTTAGGGTCATAAGTGTTGTACCAATGAAAGTCCTTTAAACTTTACGTACTGTAGATTGGAGGGAATCGGGACGCTTTCCAATTCTAACACAAATTTTCAGCGGCTTTTCTTAGAGTAATACCAATAAAATTGAGATTAAAACAGTTCCGGACGTTAATTTTTTTATATAAGATGCATTATTATACATAGTTCATTGAAAAATATAGACAAACATTTAAAAACTAGCTTGACCTGATTCACCTTGGCTTTCGGTGTGAATCGGGTCACGTATGGGGACAATAGAGTTTTTCGATAGGGCTGACACTGATTAGTTGTTAGGTAGGTACTTACCTTTAGTTGATTAACTTTTCAATATTTTTAATCAGTTACAAAACTCCGATGACTAAATTAAACTATTTAATATTTATAAACACTAAATAAAAGCCCTTTTCAATTCAACAAATTCAAATCTCACAAAAGCATTGTGACAACCCAGATTTGACCCTATTCTACCGCTAGCCCCTATTCCCTCCTACCTAGGTGCCTGAACATTAGATATGTGCGTAATAGCGGTGTTACATTTTGAATATCAACATTTTAATGGTGGTAGGCTTGTGAGTCCGCACGGGTAGGCACCACCACCCTGCCTATATACAGCCGTTGTAACTATACTCAGACCTTAGAATTCATAATTTAAGGTGGGTGGCGGCATTTACGTTATAGATGTCTATGGGCTCCGGTAACCCCTTAACAACAGGTGGGCTGTGAACTCGTCCACCAGCCAAAGCAATAAAAAAGGTGGTAGCAGAAACTATACAAAATGAAATCTGATGATAATACGATTTGGGATTTCTGTATGGAAATCATGGAAATACGAGAACATGTACTCTGTCAATGCAATGTACATCTTAGGCAATGTTTGGAAGGAAAAAATTGTAATGACATATAATGTATGTCTGATAGTTATGTGTTAGATTTTTAAGTTACTAACATAGATTATAAGTAATTCTTACTAACAAAATGTTATGGTTTTTTTTCTCTAAAAAAATTGAAATCACTACATAGTATAAAACAAAGTCGCTTTCTCTGTCCCTATATCCTTATGTATGCTTAAATCTTTAAAACTACGCAACGGATTTTGATACGTTTTTTTTTGGATAGAGATTTGGATTGTGGAGTTGGATAGAGTGATTGAAGAGGAAGGTTTATATGTATAATAACATCCATTAAATAGTGGACAAATCAATAATAAATTACAGTTTCCGAAGCGAAGCGAGGGCGGGTCGCTAGTAAAGTATAAAAAAATGTGTGTCCAGACAAACGGTTCTGATGCGAGCCATGGTTGGGAATAAAGAGTAAAGATCCTCAAGGGTCGGAGTTATAGGGCCAACATCTGTCCAGTCCTTAAAATAGTGTGGTAAGATATGATTATCCGTTTCATTATGATTAAATAATTGTAATCGGGGTTTATTTAATTACAGCCACTGAGCATAGTGGAGCGCGTGATATACGACTACCGCGTGCACGGCATGGTCGTGTTCCTCCAGCGAGCTCTCAAGAGGGTCAAAGGTCTCGCTGACAAGGAAACATGGAAGATCGAAGAGTTCACGGAATATGGAGCCATCACTAAACTGGTTAGGAGTTATGAAATTTGGATTTTTAATATATTTTTTTATTGTTTAAATGGGTGAACGAGCTCACAGCCCACCTGTTGTTAAGTGGTTACTGAAGCCCATAGACAACTACAATGTAAATGCGCCACCCACCTTGAGATATAAGTTCTAAGTTCTCAGTATAGTGACAACGGCTGCCCCGCACTTAAAAACCGAAACGCATTACTGCTTCACGGCGGAAATAGGCGGGGTGGTGGTACCTACCCGCGCGGACTCACCATAGGTCCTACCACCAGTAAAGTAGTAATAGTTTGTCTTGACTACCGATATCTTTGCTCCAAGCATGGAGACGGCATTTACGCTGTTGCGTCTGTGTGCTTCAGTAACCGCTACGTACTAGGTGATCTGTAAGTTCGTCTGTGTCTCTTTACACTAACAAGAAAAAAAATCTTAAGAAACTTGAGAGAAACTCGTGCAAGATTATTCTAGTTTCTTTATGTTATGTTTTTATATTATTACAATATGATACAATAGGCTTTTATGTAATGACTTAACGATCGAAATTCAAGATCTTGCATGGAAAATATGGGTTATGTTTATAATAATAAAATAATTTGTTTAATATGAATTAAAAAAAACGCTATATCAAAGTGTAATCTTATTTGGGGTGAGCTGCGCCGTCTGGTTGCAGTCTTGACCGCGGTAACTCCTTACCTCATCTGGGTTCTGACCTCGGAGGGGATCGGACGCTTGGGCGAAGAGTACAGGGGATTCGTTTAGTGGGTAGGGTCTTGAATATATTCTTGGGCCTGCGGTTTCGCTGTCGCGAATCAGTACCACACGTGCACCCCCTAGGTGTGGGGACCTCGGAGGAAGTTCAGTCCGAAAAAAAAAGGTGTAATGTTATTACATCGACATTTTTAACGACACCTGTCCTGGTCTCAAAAACAAACTGGTATCTGTGGCGGGTAGCCATCATTCAACGCAAGATAATTGACAGATGCCTGAATCTCGCTTACGACATTTTCAAGATAAAACGCATATATACAAGTTCCGAACAACAACATTCGGACCGTCGGTCTACCGAGCAATATCACCCGCTCGGTGGAAGATCTTTCCTTTCGTCGTAAGCCTACCCAAACTAGTGACCTGCGACGAGATGTGAACACGCAACCTTCTGATTCATCATCAGCGCATCAAGAACTTCGGCTACCACAATCCCCGCATTCTCGCAGATAAAAGCACGTCATTGACAGTCGTCCCACAGCAAGCCAGCATCGCAGCCTCAACAGGACCATCGCAGCCGACTCATCGCGCTTCCTGGTCCTACGGCACGCAACTTCACTGCCTCATCACGCCGCTACAGTTCATCGCAGCCCACGACCGGATCATCAACGCTTGGGGTCACACATCTCCGGCGTGGCAGCTCTGCATCACATGGACTACGCACGACACGCACGCAACATTCAAGCTCAGTCTCGACTCACCGCAGACTTCGAGCAGCACTGGCGACAATCACGCAGCATTCAGCTCAGTTTCGACTCACTGCAAACTTCGAGCAGCACTGGCGACACGCACGCAGCATTCAAGCTCAGCCTCGACTCACCGCAGGCTTCGAGCAGCACTGGCCCTTGCAAGCTAATCTCAGCACGGACAACGCTAACTAAATGACACGACCTCCAGTCTCAGAGGGGAGTGATGTGGCGGGTAGCCATCATTCAACGCAAGATAATTGACAGATGCCTGAATCTCGCTTACGACATTTTCAAGATAAAACGCATATATACAAGTTCCGAACAATAACATTAGGACCGTCGGTCTACCGAGCAATATCACCAGCTCGGTGGAAGATATCTTCCCTTTGTCGTATATCTTCCCAAAGTATCCAAGTTCCTTTGTTTATAATTGATGAGAGAACGTTAAGTAGTTAACTCTTGTTTTCATGTTCTCTTACATTTTTTTTTAATGTCGTACTGTTAACATTTCAATTTAACCTATTTTTGTGTTATATTGTTTGTTATAAGAGATACCGGTACTTAATTTTATACTTATTAATTTTAAGCTTGAATGTTTTGTGTGTATTGCTGTTGGTGTGTCTAAATAAATAAATAAATAAATACAACGACTGTAGAAGCGAAGCTGTTTCACCCCGTTGTGTAATTTCCAGCCTCATCTATTGGAGACTTACGTGAAGGAGGCGCTGTCGGATATTCACAAGTGCGTGTGGTGCGGCGGGCGGCGTGAGAGTGCGGCGCTGGACGCGGGCCCGCTGCACGAGCACACGCGGCACGTGCTGCACGCCTACACCAGGGTGCTCGACGCGCTCGCCAACGATCACTCGGGACAGGTACGACAGTTCTGAAGAGGAATCATTCCCTGTGGTTGCGCTGGTTTAAAACTGTTACTTTTTGGTTTCGGAAAATAGCAACATTTAATTTGGTTTTGCAAATCCTGTCCCATCCCTCGCCCGCACTTTACCTACCGACGAATGCGAGCGAGATCGTGTGGCGACATCGAGTCGCGAAGAAATGTAATGGCTGAACTACCGCGCGCGCGCTTCGTGGCTCTGTTGTAATATATACGTAAATAAGTGAAATTGTTGGTGTTTCTCATCGCGTAGCGGTACGAGCCTGCAGTAAGGACTACATAAGGCATTGTGCATCCTTCCTTTACCGCAGAGCTGCCGCTTCTTATCGTTTCTTTCCGCAGTCTGTGTCCTTCATTTGCAACGACCAAATTTCGAAAATTTTGCTATATCTCGTAGTTATCGCTTATTTCGCGTCTGCACCCTGTGTGACAAAATACCGTCAGATTTGAATAGGCGATAACTTTGAAATCAATAACGCGTCAACCGAAACTGATTTTACAAATAATAAATTATGGTCGTACGCGTTCGTTCACGTAGTTCGCTTTGCGTGCTCGTGCACACACACGTTATAGGGTTGCGTACATTATAGTTTCGTTTCGTTAGGCAGCGGCTTGGTTCTTCCATTGGCATTGCTGAAGTCCATGGGCGACGGTAACCACTCACCATCAGGTGGGCTGTTTGCTCGTCTACCTACAAGCACAATAAAAAAAAAAAGGTTCACTGTAACCTTAAAATTCGAAGGAAACTTCACTCTGACATGTACTCACAAAATGTACACCAACTACTGAACAAAATATTTAATTTTTAGTTCATTGAATGTAATTTTTTTAAACTTCAATATACTTTATTTAGAATTCGATTTTGTTACATTATATTGTAAATGTCAATAATAAACACGAGATTGACTCGATGAAAATATCATGTTATTGAAATGTTAGAAATTTTATTATGTTAATGAATAATTAAAACTTTTATTTATGAAAATTCAATAATCTGTTTTAATGCTGTATTTAATGAAAAGCTGAGTGTATGTACTTGACTCGAACCAGGACTTCAACAACACGAGCTTGTCGGTGGCGTTGGACCAGCGGCTGGAGGAGACGGCGGCGAGCGGCGCGGCGGCGGACGAGGGCGGCAGCTGGCAGCGGCGCCTGCTCGTGGCGGCCGTCAACGCGCGCTACACCAGGCGCGTCACGCTCGCCAACATCGCGGCGGCCTTTGACGAGTTAGTACTTTAGTACCTCTTGCCGAAAGCCGCACATCGCACACCGGACGCCAGAGCCCATTGATAATACCCCCGATCATCATCACCCACAGACACGGCCCACTGAGTTTCCCGCCGGATCTTCCCAGTGGGTCGCGTTTCCGATCCGGTGGTAGATTCTAGCGGTAGGCAGCGGCTTAGCTCTGCCTCTGGCATTGCTGAAGTCCATGGGCGACGGTAACCACTAACCATCAGGTGGGCCGTATGCTCGTCTGCCTAAAAAGGCAATAAAAAAAAAGCACTCAGTGTTAGCAACACTCCCAGCTTGAGCCCCGTGAGCTCACCTACCAGTTAAGCTTACGCTGAAATAGCCTTACAAGGCTATCAGCTTCAGTAGGAATAAAAATAAAAATAAACTGATACTGAACTGAACTGGGACTAAATACCATAATACAAAGGTGGATTAAGGCATACTGCTTTCGCCAACCCTATGCCAACTGCATGCCAAGCGTGGACATTACGGATAACGTACTTCGCCCCTCCCTCAACATGGCTGTCTGTAAATCAGAGTGTACCATAGATTGGGGGGAATCGGGATCCTTTCGAAATCCAACACAAATTTTCAATGGTTTTTCTAACACCAATAAAATTGAGATTAAAATAATTCCGGAGGCTTAAAATTTTACATATTTTATATACGATGCGTTATTTTACATAGTTCATTACAAAAAATACACAAAAACTGAAAAAAATAGCTTGACCCGATTCACCTTGGCTTTGGGGTGAATCAGGTTACATAAGGGGACAATAGAGTTTTTCGAAACAAAACTTTGATGACTAAATTAAACTATTTAATATTTTTAAACATAAAAGTCATTTTCAGTTCAACAAAGTTAAATCTAACAACTCAAAAAAAGTATTGTGACTTCCCAGATTTGTCCCTATTCTAACTCTAGTCTTTATTCCCTCCAATCTACTGTATGTAATTTACAGTAATACATGTTGTAAAACATGTTTCATCATTTTCTGAGCTCAGAGAAAATGTAATAGATCTAACACCTAATTTAGCGCAAATTGACGTATTTCTCGAAGATTTTAGTTAATTAGCTCTTTGGTAGAGAGCAAATTCGTTTTTCATTGTAAACTAAAAGCTATTTGGCAGTAAACGCTGGGTAGGCTACAGCTTAGTCTGCCTGCAATAGTTATAAAGGCATTAAATTAAAAAAAAAAGCCATTTAAAAAAAGATTATCGGCAATATTAATTTTCAGATGCACATTCCCGCAGCCCACGCAAGCACTAAAATCGGCCGAGGAATCGTTGAGTTCTCTAGAAGCGTCCATAGCGGAAACTTACCTAGAGCACAAGGGCGACCCCCTGGTGGGCACCATCGAGCCCAGCATGTACATGGGGAGGCACAAGGTGGCCTCCGCGGAGCTCGTCGACGACGCGCGCCCTTATGTCTACGAGATCATTAACAACCTAATAGCCGTACACGCTGAGGTCAGTACATCATCATCATCATCATTTAGGACTTACAGCCCAGGGTGGGCCTTAGCCTGGTCCAGTATGTCTCTCCAGACTGCTCTGTTCAAGGCTTTCTCCTTCCAGTTCCTGACACCCATAACTTTGAGGTCGCGCTCCACGCCATCTAACCATCGGAGTTTGAGTTTGCCGCGACTTCTGCGGCCCTCTGGTTTCCCATAGAGCGGATGCTTCGGCATTCTGGTATTCTCCATTCGAACCACGTGTCCTACCCATCGTAGGCGTCCAATTTTTATAGTTGTTATGATATTAGGATCTTTGTAAATATCATACAACTCTTGGTTATAGCGCGTCCTCCATATCTCGTTTTCCTGCACAGCACCGAATATCCGTCTTATACATTTTAAGGGCATCACTGGTAGTAGGACGTCTTTGGAGACCGCACGGGTAGGCACCACCACCCTGCCTGTTTCTGCCGTGAAGCAGTAAAGCGTTTCGGTTTGAATGGTGGGGCAGCCATTGTACCGTAAAAACTGAGATCTTATAATTCAATAACACCAGGTGGGTCGCGAGCTCGACCAACATCTAAGCGCCAAAAAAAGTCTACGGCAATTAAATTTATATAAGGTGATACATTGATTGATAAATTGATATAAGGTGATTTGATATAAGGTGTACGAATCACGTGCCTATCTTTTCTGGTCTGGCGCTTGGGAACTGTTGCGGAAGTTGAAGTAAATCCCATCATCTGTGTTATCTTCTTAAAAAAAAACGCGAGTTTAGACCGTAAAAATAGTTTTAATTGGTTTCACGACTCGCGACAACCGAAGATTTATTGTGTTAGCTAATCTATAAAACCACTCATAGCTTACATTTTTGACTAACATTTCCAATACACCCTGAGTGTAGGTCCAATTGAGATGATGTTTTGACCCGTTGCCACTTCTGTGCAGCTTACTTGTATAGTACTATCATCGTAGAGCAGGTGGCGTGCGAGTCTATTGGTATACCGGACTTCAGTTATATCCGATATCGAAATGGTCTAACATTTTGTTATGTTACTATTAAAACCGATAATTTTTATCTCGCCTTTTAAAAGTAATAACTGTAGTAGAAAAATAAGGTAAATAAAAATACACCGAATTACTTTTACTATTTTATTACTTCGTAACATTCCAAATGATAATAAAAAAAGATTATGATGTATAAAACGTAACGCTTAGAAACTGAAAAAGTTTAACATTGTCGTCAATAGATGGCGTTGCTCGAAATCTGAATCTCGCTATCGTTTTATCCGTTTGAAACGTACATAATGCTGTCTCTTAGTAAAGTCGGCTAACTTTGCGCAGAGGCAATATCGTAACCAATGAGGTTAATCCGAGGTGCGATTATTGCTAGTTGAAAACTTTACCAATACCCCGCCTTGTGGACGTGAAACACCGTCCGCTATGGCAATTTTTGGAAGGCCGTTAAGGCCACCGTAATTCATGCATTTAGTACTATAGTAGAATTTGGTCCGTTCAGTTTGGGACCGTTTGGGTCATAAAATAAAGGCTTGAGTGAAATAATATATCTTTCATTATTGTCATGTAATCGTTTTTGAAAGACAGCTGGTTCGCAAATAGTGTACTTTCGCATCGTTAAGCGATTATCGGGGAGTGGACTCTGAGCGGTCCCCCCACCGTGGTTCGTGAGGAATATCGAGCTACACGCTACACGACGACCTTGACCTCTAATCAACCCGGAAACGCATGAAGTCAGCCTCAGACCGCCGCCGCTAACTGCTCCCCGAATCCTGATTACGCAGGAGCCAGTCCCCATCGTCACCCTAGACACGTGCTTACAGACCAACAGATCCAATAATCCTTGCATTAGACGCTTTAACACTGGGTGCACGCTTAGGGACCTGAACATCAGTCAACAGAGTTTCTCGCCGGATCTTCTCAACGGGTCGCGATCGATGCGGTAGTAGATTCATTCGCGAAGCAGCTACTTTTGAGTTGTTAAATCTCCCTTGGAGGCGCTCGGGTAGATGTTAGCAAATCCCACCCCTCCTTGGTGAGCTCTTGCTCGCCCACCTGTCCTTATGGAACTGGAAAGGCCTCCGGGCCACCAGTATTCACACAATTATAAAAAAGGCTGGTCCACCCGTCTTATGTATAATAACGATCGTCAGACGGACAGCGTGTGTGGCGCGTCGGCGGGGCGCTACGTGCGCGACATCTGCGAGACTGTGTGCGAGGAGGTGGCGCGGCTGGCGGCGTGCGCTCCCCCCGCGCTGCCCCGCCCCGCCGCCTTCCGCGCCACGCTCGAGTACACGCTGCTCTCCGTCGCCATCAGGGACCATCTCACCAGGAAGGCAGAGTCAGCTAACTACTTTCATTTGTTTCTTTATTAGCGATGCGAACTATACCCGATTCTGTAGACCGAATGGTAAACAGTCGACGTCGCCCTAAACACGTCATTTCGGATCCTCTCGATCTACTAACGTTGCTTTTAAGTACCTCAAGCACCGATCATCTTTCGCGTCGAACCCTTCGCTTACAACGAAGGGTTCGGCGAGTAAATTAACCCACAGACACAGCCCACTGAGTTTCTCGCTGCATCTTCTCAGTGGGTAGTGTTTTTGATCCGGTGGTAGATTCTGCGAAGCGCTGCTCTGGCTAGGGCTAGTGTTAGCAACGTCACAGCTTAGAGCCCCGCGAGCTCACTACTCTTCAGGTTACGCGGGCATAATCTTCTAAGTTTACCAGCATAGGTAGGAAAAAAAAGGACGCATTGGACTCATGTCAATATCACTAACTTGAGGAAGCTCGAATTCCCAATTTTCCGGACGCGGTCAGGAAATAATATCTCGACAGATCCTCTGGTCTCCATAATTTTATCTATGAATTGCCAGCTCGAAATGAAATGGAACCGGGCTCATAGTACACAGTACGAATGTCCCTTCAAATACCAAGAGTGTTTAGAAAAAGTCGGCCAGAAATAAACGCTGCTTAGTACATTAGATCAAGTCGGATACCGTATACGCTTATTTATTATTTTGTCTTATTTAAGTACACTTGTACTATGTTTTTTAGTTTAATCATTTACTGGTGGTAGAACCTGTTGTGAGTCCGCGCGGGTAGGTACCACCACCCTGCCTATTTCTGCCGTGAAGCAGTAATGCGTTTCGGTTTGAAGGGTGGGGCAGCCGTTGTAACTATACTGAGACCTTAGAACTTATATCTCCAGGTGGGTGGCGTATTTACGTTGTAGATGTCTATGAGCTCCAGTAACCACTTAACAATGGGTGGGCTGTGAGTTCGTCCACTCATCTAAGCAATAAAAAAATAAATTCAAAGATTTTACATTAAACATTTTCGTATAGACATCAAATTGGAAAACTGAAATCATGATTGTTCGACCTTACGTCTTTAATCTTCAGAATTAGGATGCTCGACCACAAAGTTGACTATTTTAAAAAGGTGGTTTGAAATCACATTTGAACCGAACGATAATTCTTAAGGCTAAAATATGTATATTATAAATCGTTGACAAACAATTTCAGTTATAAGAAACATTATGTTTTATTGTGTGAAATATTTAATTTCAATAATTGTCTTCTCGGTTGCAGAAATTACTTAAAGGAAGCTCTAGCTGCCGTGCCGCCGCTTGAACTTGAAGAAGATAAAATGTGAGTAAATTCACATTGATCAGATTCACATTACGCAGTGGCCACTTCGATAAAGCGGCACGAGACGAGAACCCTCTCATCGTGGTCGCCGGTAACTACATTCCCGATCCTGCGGAAAGAATGGAAAGCAGTCGACGTCGCCCCAAACACGTCATTTCGGATCCTCCCGATCCACTAACGGTGCTTTTAGGTACCTCAAGCATCGGTCACCATTCTCGTCGAACCCGTCGCTTGCGACGAAGGGCTCGACGAGTAAATTAACCCTCAGACACAGCACACTGAGTTTCTCGCCGGATCTTCTCAGTGGGTCGCGTTTGCGATCTGGTGGTAGATTCTGCGAAGCACGGCCCTTGCTAGGGTTCATGTTAGCAACGTCGTCAGGTTTGAGTCCCGCGAGCTCACCTACTAGTTAAGGTTACGTTGATATAGCCGCTCAAGGCTATCAGCTATCAGCTAGCTTAGGTGGAAAAAAAAAACGCAATGGACAGAATTTCATGGCGGGCGTAGTTTCTGTAGGAACTATTTATTTATTATATTTTAACTATATCACTCACCGTAGCACTTCTTGCGTTACAGACGTATGAAAAATATTGTAGAGGATTTCAAGAAACGAATGGCACTTCAGCTGGCGAGTTTGAATTGTAACACGGAGACAGTTTAATTTACGAATTCACTTCAGTATTATCAAAGAATTCATTTTGAATGACAGTCATATTAAATGGCCTTTGAATAGAATTAAAGTGGACACATAGCGAATATGTTTATTTTATTTACACTTGTTTTATTTTAATTTAGAAAATAATTATTTGATTCATAAATGCACAAAAAGAAACAGGGGTGGACAGACGTTTCTCTTCAGAATGTAGCAAATCTTACGAGGGTGGAATTATTTGAACAGAAACCACAGACTTATAAAATTATTTAAATATTCTTCTTCTTCTCAGTCGTGTCACTCTTGACAGAGTGGTCGTGATCGTCATGTAGTGTTGAAAGGGGCAGACTTGATGCGTCTCACGATATAATTAAAATATATAATTTAAATATTACAGTGTATCAAAACTTTGTGAGTCGCAGTTTTTGCTTCTAACGCGTGTAATCTCTGTTCTATCTGTAATCTGGAAAACTTTTGCTAAAAAAGGTTTTTTTTTCGAAAGACTGAAATTCTTTAATTATATCAAATCGATATGATAAAAAACAATATCAAATATTTTAACCATCGTTAGCATTGATAATAAAATTTATTAAAATAATTAAGACTCACTTCGCCCCTGGGCCTCGAAGCCACGTAACACCAGACTGTCACGGAATTTGGTAGCCGATATATGAAAAAAAATCATTAAAGTCCGGCCGTTGACAGAATGCGCTCGTGATTAAACGATGTAATTTTGAAGTAGCATTAAATTAACTTTTATTTATTTATTTGCCCTAATAATATATAATTATGATTAATAAGTAAAAGATTATGGCAATTTAAAATAAATATCATAATCATTCGCTAAATTACAAGTTAAATCTTTCATTCTTTGACCTACCGCTACCATACCGTGTCGATACACGAAATGTGAATGAAAATTAACTTTTTTTTTAAATGTATTTGTTTATTCATATATTTAAAATCAAAGGAACACTAAGTAAAGTATTTTATTATTGTTTCTATAACATAATATTATTCATAATAAACGATTATATTGTTATCCAAATCAATTTGTTTTTATTTCTAAATCTTGCTCTTCTTGTAGTTCTGAAAGTGAATAAGAATTCTATTCTATATCCTATTAAAGTGAATAAGAATTCGTAAAGTAATATTATTGCAATAACAAAACTGCTTTAACGCTATTGCCAATATCTTGAACAATGTCAATACATACTACATACTGCCAGTCGCACCTCTGCTTGATTGAATAGACTTTTAATTTTATTTTTTTATTGCCGTATTGGCAGACGTGCATACGGCCCACCTGATGGTGAGTGGTTACCGTCGCTCATGGACGTCAGCAATGCCAGGGGCAGAGCCAAGCCGCTGTCTACCGTTTAATACTCTCCACAAGCCTCGTTTGAAGAAGGACAGGTCATAGCGCTCGGGAAACACCGTGGAGCTCATTCCATAGCCGGATGGTACGTGGCAAAAAAGATCTCTTGAAACGCACTGTGGATGACCGCAGTGGCTCCAGGTAGTATGGATGAACTCTACTCCGGTGGCGGGCGGTGCGATGGTAAAAACGAGATGTCGGTATCATCTCTGTTACGTAGCGAGCGCACTTCATGTTACGTACGTACCTACTTAAGATATTCAGAGTAACTAATCTAAGAACACGTTTAAACCGACAGCTTTGTATTTAAGTGGTACTCTAATGTTTTTGTTGTACCAAATATTTCACAGCTTTCATTGTAGACGTCATAAATATTTTGTACCTAACACCAAACTGTTTCGAGGAGTTAAAGGCTATTTGGTTTAAGCGACATTTTTTACAACTCAACAGGAGAACCATTTAAAATTTGAAAAAAATATAACAAACAAACTTCTTCAGCCATTTCAATGTGGCCAACTTAAATGAAGTTCAATTACAAAGATAGAACTGTTGATGCTGATACTTAATAAAACGCACCTTTAATTATAAAGATAAATGTCGCGTATTAGGTGAAATGTCGCTTAAACCAAATAGCCTTTCACCCCTCGAGTTAAAAACAGCATCGAATTTATTAGTAAAATGACGTAGCAATTAATATTTCAAAAGTGGAGACCAGGAATTGTGGACTTGTAGAGTGAATAAGTAGGTATATTATTTGTGGTGTGAAATGTTCCTACCCCTCTAAAGATTACGTTCCTCCCACCAGACCCGTATATAGGTGTCAGTTGTGTCTGAAAATATTCTAGAATACTTGCTATTTTTATTCTGGAAAACGTCACTTTGTATATATGTATTATGATATTTGGTAAATTTTATTATCGCTATTATGTTCGTAAAACTTTTTTTTTATTGCCCTTGTAGCCAGACGAGCCTACGGTCCACCTGATGGTGAGTGGCTACCGTCGCCCATGGACTTCAACAATGCCAGGGGCAGAGCCAAGCTGTGGCCTACCGAAAAGCTAAACAGTTAGACGTAGCTATATAATAAACTAGCGACCCGGCCTCGGTTCGCTTCGGAAACTGTAATTTATTATTGATTTGTCCACTATTTAATGGATGTTATTATACATATAAACCTTCCTCTTCAATCACTCTATCCATTAAAAAAAACCGCATCAAAATCCGTTGCGTAGTTTTAAAGATTTAAGCATACATAGGGACAGAGAAAGCGACTTTGTTTTATACTATGTAGTGACAAATTTTTAGCACGATTGTCATAATGAATAACTACTTGTAGTAGAAATCGAGTTATGTACCTGAGCGGCGAGTTTGTGGAGTAAATTCGACATCGACGGGCCTGTTTCCTGCACCATTTTACGAAATTGCCCTCTCTTGTTTTGCAGAAGTATATGAGGATGGTCGAACTCTACCAGACGACCCGCGTCTAGCACCAAAATCTACATCGAACAATGCATTTTATTATAACAATAATATATGACGGAGTGAGCGGTTCGATGGTCTTTCTAAAATGATGGACGAGCTCAAAGCCCACCTGGTGTAAAGTGGTTACTGGAGCCCATAGACATCTACAACGCAAATGCCGCCACCCACCCTGAGACATGAGTTCTAAGGTCTCAGTATAGTTACAACGGCTGCCCCACCCTTCAAACCGAAACGCATTACTGCTTCACGGCAGAAATAAGCGGGGCGGTGGTACCTACCCGTGCGGACTCACAAGAGATCCTACCACCAGTTAAACCAGGGGCACAACTAAAATGCTGCTACCTGCTGACTTACCTTGTTAGAATCTATAACAGTGTTCAATCTGTGCGCAATGGTAAGCACAGTGCATTCTTTGAAGTGTTCCCTTATGGTGTTTTGAATCAAGGAGTCTGTTTGAGCATCGACATTAGCGGTCGCCTCGTCCAGTACTAAAATTCGGTCGTTGTGGACGATGGCTCTCGCTAAACATACGAGTTGGCGTTCTCCCACACTGAAGTTTGATCCACCTTCAGACACGTCTTTGTAAAGTACACCTGTGTGGGCACAGGATTGATTATTGATTTGACGGTTGATTCTATCATCAATGAGAGAAATCCTATATAGGTATTTTGAGAAAACGTAGTAACAATTGAACAATTTCATGGCTCAGTGGTTACGGGAACCCAGATAAATGTCATCACGTGAGGTACATAAAAAGCGGATTCGAAGTTCGATAAAAAAAATAGTAAAACATAGACTACAGCTAAAAAGCGTGCGGTGCTTTTCAGGATATTATCAAAATAACCCTTCTACTCATATCTGTTCATAAAACGTTTATAACTATTATATCATGCACTCCACGCTTTTTTTTACAATAAAATTATTTTTTCTTACACTATTTTTAATTGAAATTTATTAAAATTTATTTTATATTTTTTAGTTGGATTTTCTGTAAAAGCGTATTTTATTAGTTTTTTAAAACTATTACTAATTTTTCATTTTTTTGTGGAATTTCAATTTTTTCAACTTTTTTTAAAATATTGAATTGTCATCGGTCCTTAATAAGTATACCAAATCTCAAATTAATCCGACGTTTTGAAGGGGATCAAAATCATGTTCAAAGATTCCGTTACATACTAACGTACATAAGTCTGCAGCTAATAAAAGCGTATTAAAAACAACGTCACTGACCGACGCTCTCTCCTTCGCCTTGCAACTCTACACTTTTCAGTGCATTTATCAAGACCTCGTCCGAATACTCATCAAAAGGATCCAAATTTTTCCTCATTGTTCCACTAAACAGAACCGGCTCCTTAAATTAACAAACACGAAGGCAGAATTAGTATCGTTTCAAGATTTACATACATGAAATCAGTTCTATGTCTAAATTTGTTTATTGCCTAGAACAAGGTAACAGCCTACCTGATTACGGGATCTCATACACATTACTAAGTGGATGCCACCAAGAGTTTTTTTTTATTGCTTAGATAGGTGGACGAGCTAACAGCTCAACTGGTGCTAAGTGGTTACTGGAGATACTTCAGTAACCACTGACCCATAAATATCTACAACGTAAATGCGCCTCACACCTTGAGATATAAGTTCTAAGATCGCAGTATAGTAGCAACGGCTGCCCCGCTCTTCAAACCGAAACACATTACTGCTTCACGGCAGAAATAGACAGGGTGGTGGTACCTACCCGTGCGAACTCACAAGAGGTCCTACCACCAGTATCTATGGTCTCAGTATAGCTACAACGGCTGCCCCGCCCTTCAAACAGAAACGCATTACTGCTTCACGTCAGAAATATATACAGGGTGGTGGTATCTACCCGTGCGGACTCACAAGAAGTCTTACCACCAGTAGGACTCATGAGAGGACTCCCGTGCGGACTCACAAGAGGTCCTACCAATTTAAACTTAGATCATGTCCCCATGACATGATCTATTTATGGTACAACGGATGTCCCATTCAAGCCGGAGTGTATTAGTCTTTCGCCAAAGACACAGGCAGGGTGGTCTAAACCATCAAATTTTGTCTGTGATGTCTATGCCATTAAATTTAGGATAATATTTCGAATATAACTAAATGTTCCATTCTCAGATATCGAGAAAAAGAAATAAAAATTGACACGAATTTAAATAAAATTGATTTTTGTCACACACAGACCCGACTTTGTGGTTTTGATCTAAAAACACACACAATTAAATTGTAACTTTTTACTTGTGGAATTATCGATATTTTTTCTCTTAAATCGTGCAGTCCGATATTTGTAATATCGATTCCGTCGATTATAATTGCACCTTCCAAATACGCCAATCGGAATAAGGCAGCTATAATTGAAGACTTTCCAGCACCTGTCCTTCCAACAATGCCCACCTAGATAATAAAAGCAACCGCTATAATATTTTGATTTAACTCAGAGGTCTAACGCTTTAGTGTGGTGATAAGTTACCGAAACTCATAGACATCACTAATTATATGTCACCTACAGAAATGAGGTAAAAGATTGAACTTTATAACGTATGAGTTTTTCACGGCAGAAATATGTCGGACGGTTTTTTTTTTCCACGGGAGAAAATCGTTGCCCCACATACCCCACCTGCCGTGCGGGTGGGGTATGTGGGAGTCGAACCTCACTAAAAACTCCTGCCGCTCACAGCTGGCGCCCTACCCCGGACCGGGCGGGAACCCAGTCGGAGCTATTGAGACGGCGGGACAGGGTTTACGCAGAGCACATTACATCCATCCCGCCGTCCCCCAGACGCCGGACCGGCGGCCGCCAGCAACATGACTGCCGGTTCCCTCGGTCGACGGGCCAAGAGCCCGATTGATAGTGCCGCGCTACACCTTCCCCCGGAATGGTCGGGGGAACGCGACCTACCACGCCGCCCCACGCCTAGGTTCCTCCCCGCACAAAGCGGGTGGAGCCCGAAGCTCTTAGGGGGCCGGGTTACGGACGGGACCCCGGTCCCGACTCCCTGCTCGGCGGCGGTGGGTTTCTGCGTAGTGAGGAGAGCTTTGCTCACTCGCCCCGCCGCCTCCTTCTGCGAGATGGTGCACTCGCAGAAGTCGAGCATAGCCTTCCAAGACTCGTCGCCGTCAAGCATCGACGCCACGACGCTAGGCAGCGACAAGTCCGGTCCTATCTTTGCGACAAGGACACGGCGCTACACCTCCCAAGCGGGGCAGACAGCGAGCGTATGCTCCGCCGTGTCCAGGTCGTGCCCACAATGGTGGCACCTCGTCGTCGGATCGAATTCGGTCCAGCCTTTTCTGAATCTATAGGGGACATCATCGAAGACATCTACATATATCGACTTAACATATCTGTGTATATATTGAATAAGAAACAGATGTTACCTTTTCTTTTGGCAGAATGCTGAATTGCAGGTTGTGCAAAACAAGATTCCCGTCAGGACTGTACTTGAGACTCAGGTCCTCAAAATCTATGCGCCCCTGTGAAGGCCAGTCTGGAGGCGGTTTCTTATTGGGTTCCTATGAATTAAAGAATACTTAGGTATAGCAGTAGCTTCGCAATCTTTTAATATGGTTATGGCTTCATAGGTAACATCACCCCATGAATTAGTATCGAGTTCTGCGATTTTATTGCGGCTCAAAATCTGGCGGCATGTTCGGAGGCACCATTCAAAGTGTAATGTCTTCTCTAGGGCAGATACAGCAGCATTCCAGTTCAGAATAGACACTAGTAAAAACTAATTTAGATGATCCGTACATTTTGTTAATTTTTTATTGCACGATGTAATCATTTATCGAGAAAATCCATGGTGATTTAATTTAAACATTTAAATGAACAAACTTTTAGGTTAACACGTATTACTTATTAAAATTAAAGATACTATTTGAAATTTAGGTATCTTCCGGATAGCCTAACGATTAATACTGGACGATTTGTTGTTTAGGCCATGTAGACAGCCCTTAAAAGAATTCCCAAGAAAACTCTAGCTAAAAGCTCATGTTAGGACCAGTTCAGTGATAAATAATAGTACCTACTTTTCCGATATTCAGTCACTGATACATTGGCAGTATGATTCGAAGTTAACTTCTGAAGCATACTGCCCAGAGAGAACTAGTAACATTTCGTAACAACCATTCGTAATTGCGGGTAGGTAAATGCACGGAATAGATAAATAAGGTTGGAATGGTAATGTAGGCGGGGCAAGCGTGCCACAGTTATGATTGTACAAACATAACTCGACCGATTCTTTCATTCACCGCGTTTAGTGCGCTTCGGACTACTTTGGCGAACAGATCTCCGCTTTATAGTACCGTGTTGTGCAATTATAACTTGTAAAACAAAAAATCAGACCTCAACTATAGAGCGAGGAGGTATATCTTTCGATCGGTAAGTCGAAATTACCATTTAATTAAAATATTATTTGTCTAAAACATAAAAATATACTGAGCATTATGAAATTCCAAACATTAACAATATTATTGCAGCAAGTTATAAATAGCATACATTGCACGATGTGTACTCGCCCAATGAACGCAATGACCAAGTCAGCTTCCAATGTACTACATGCATTGCGTTCTCTACACTTCAATCTTTGAAATTTCGGCCTTTGCCCTGATTGGCCGTGGTGCAGTTTGTCGATAGTGAGGTGACCATGTGGTGAAATAAAATCATCGACAGAATTCTCGACTAATTTTTTGACATTTGACATGGATAATTTTTGCATTATTTTATATTTAATTAATGATACCTAGTATATTCTTAGTGAGACGTATTTTGAGTAAAATAAATATGTATTATTATTATTGAATTATTATCATTGAACTAAAGTGAAGTAAAGTAAAGTAAACTAAAGTAAACCTAGTCAGGTCATAAATTCTGTCACATGTTTAATGTAAAATAATTGAAACAAGTTTATTCATTATGTAACCATTCATATACCAAAATGAACTTAATAAAACATAGATTCTTATGACTGTAAAGTTTATTCAAAATGACCTCCGTGATTTTGAATACAGGCCTTCAATCTGCGCGGCCAGTCGTCTATTGCAGCACGAACGAGGTCCATGTCAATATCGGCGGCTGCCTTAATCAAGGATCTCTTGAGTGACTCCAAATTGGGATGAGGCTTTGAGCACGCCTTTTCCTCCAAGTGTTGCCATATCTTGTAATCTAACGGATTCAAATCTGGACTGGAGGAGGGCCAGTCTTCGTGCCGGATGAAGTCGATTTCACGCGCCGCCAGCCAGTCTTGTGTGCTCTTCGCTCTATGAGCTGGCGCCGAATCTTGTTGGAATACCCAGTGCCTGTTATTGAACATGGTATGAGAAACAGGTACCACAAGGTTCGTCAGGACTGTATTTTGATACACAACTGCATTCGTTTTTACACCTTTCTCACAAAAATGTACCTCTGTTAAGCCCCAATAAGAAACTCCCAACCTTAACATGAGCGAGGATGGAAAATGACCTCGTTGGACACGCGGAATACGGTTGCTCGCTTCTTCACTACTGTGTGCGTACACCTTATAATTTTTTTTGTTGTAGCTCCCTTCTACGGTAAAAATTTTTTCATCCGAAAAAAGAATTTCCCGATATTTTTTTCCCGCGTACCGCTTCAACAAAGCGCGGCATCTCTTCAGTCTCAGGTCCATTAGACGAGCATTCAAACGATTTCCTGTTTTTCTTCGATATGCCCGAAGCCCTAAGTCTTCATTTAACACCCTTTTCACCGTGGTTCTGCTTAACCCCATCTGAATGGCCAACAGTTTCTGCTTACGTTCGGGATTTCTTTGAATTCGCGCCTTCACAGCTTTTATCACTGCTGGAGTTCTAACAGACCGAGGGCGACCACTTCTTGACCTGTCATCTACACTAGAGTCTTCATTGTATCGTCTGATGGTACGATAAACGAATCATTTGGTTATATTCAAAATTTTCAGTATGTTAAAAATTTGAATTGGCGCGTAACCGCAACGATGCAACGCAATAACTGCAACACGGTCTTCTCTAAGCGTCCACTCCATATTTAAAAATGAGTAAAATTCTAAATGTATACTATTTTTATTTTCATGAACAATTCGAAATTCGAATTCAATAAACTTTTTTGTGGCCAGCATTCTAAAAGAAAAGTTTTTACTGTGTGACAATACTTATGACCTGACTAGGTATAAAGGGACATGTAGGCCTCTCATTTACGGGTATTTACTATATTGTCTAAGACGTATTAAAATCTAAGTAAAATGCTATTTGACTTATGCAGTAAATTAAAAATTTTAGGTTTCCTAAAGAACCTAACGCCAGGGAACAATGGATTGACGTGACAGGTAGAGGAAACTGGAGACAAAGACGAGTACTATTTGCTCTAAACATTTTACTGAAAATGATTTTACCATAAAAAAAATCAGAATACACTTAGTTTTGAAAAATTCATTCGCAATTAATAGCAAGCGCCAACTGCTTAACAAATACGTTTTATTCCAGCGACAGTGACTATTTGTAATTAATAAAAGTAAAATAGTTTTTTTTTCAAAATTTATTTCATGTTTCATTTTCTCCATTCATTCATCAGATAATTTATCGATAAAGAATATCGATTTTATCAAGCACTAGCGTGTATGAACATTTTTATTGCCTTTTTGCGTGTGTGAGTGTGTATGCCTACGGGTGTTTTGTGCTAGTTTGCGAACGAATATCTGTCCTGAGATTTATGTGTGGGTGTTTTTGTTGTGTGCGAAATACTTGTAATCACAGTGTGTGTATGTGTAGAAATTAAAATAGTGGGGATGAAGCGGCGACACTGGTTCTAATACAAAATTAGAGCAAAGGCCTTTCCAACCTTATTTATCTATTCCGTGGGTAAATGTATACCGGAAGAGATTAAATTGAAATGAGCAAATATGGACTTCCATTAATCGTAGCGTTAACTATTTTAAAACGATTTACGCTTTTCAGAGCAGCTTCTCTTGGTAGTTTCGTGTATTCAAGTACTCTCTCAACGCTCGTCATTTGATTTTCCATTTCGGCCGATTGCCGCATGCCCCATTGAAAAATTCCAGTCAAAGAAATACATTGGGTTATGGCCAAACCAATACTGCTGCCTTCAAACTCTAGTGGGGAAAACAGATGTGTTTATTATTTTATTTGGGACTTCTTGATTCGGTGGTTCAGAACTAAACCGGTAATGGTTTTACTGGCGGTAACACGTCTTGTAAGGCCACACGGGTCGATGATAGTACTGATAGTATTTCTGCGGTGATGCAGTAATGCGTTTCGGTTCGAAGGGTCCGGCAGTCGTTGAACTATAAAACTGAGGCTTAGAACTCGTGTCTCAAGATAAGCAGCGACATTAACGTGGTTCATGCTTATTGCCTCTGGTAGTCACATAATAACAGATAGGCCGTAAGCTCGTCTATCTTAGCAATAATAATATGTTCACAATTTAATTCTCATCTGATTAATTAGTTACCTGTAGTAGTTTTTCCACTTTAACAAAGTTCAACGAATTTCCACGTATATTCTACAAAACTTGATACTAGTTCAACACGAATATTATATTTTATCAAAGGTGTTACTGTCTATTAAAATTTGAAGATTTTCTTAATTCGCAAAAGATCTAACGTAATAAAATATACCACTTTCGATTAGTACTGACCAGTTTTCATCAAACAACTAAAGGTTACGCATATTATAAACATCAAACAGATGACGTCTAGGAAATATCCAAAGGCTCTGCTGCATGATATGAAGAGGTACC